>NW_022631014.1:22670303-22677781 GCF_010015895.1 Lontra canadensis
GGGAGTGAGCTAAGTTGATGTGTTTTTGAGTTAAAAATTGAAGAATTGGGGCGCCTGGGTGGCTCAGTGGGTTAAGCCGCTGCCTTCGGCTCGGGTCATGATCTCGGGGTCCTGGGATCGAGTCCCGCGTCGGGCTCTCTGCTCAGCAGGGAGCCTGCTTCCCTCTCTCTCTCTCTCTCTCTCTCTGCCTGCCTCTCCATCTACTTGTGATCTCTCTGTCAAATAAATAAATAAAATCTTTAAAAAAAAAAATAAAATAAAATAAAAATAAAAATTGAAGAATTTACTGATAATCAGGATAGGAAGGTCAAGAGAAGGGAGGGAGAGATCAAGGAGGCTCCTGGTTTGGATGCCTGATCTTCTGAGTGGTAAGTAGAATCATTTACTGATAGAAGAACTGATGTATCATCCACTGATGGGGGCAGGGGGTGGGGAGTGTTTGTATCCAGCCATTGACTCCAGTGGAGTCAATAAATTGATAGTTGGGTTTATGGGATTAGAGCTTCAGAGAAGGTCTTGTTTGGGAATAGGCCATCAGCATACAAATTATTTTTAAACCCCTGGGAATATAAAGGAAGACAAACAGAAATAGATCAGAAGCTATCAATTAGGGATGCCTAGGTGGCTCACCCGGTTAGGCATCTGCCTTTGGCTCAGGTCTTGATTGGGATCGAGACCTGCGTAGGGCTCCCTGCTCAGCAAGGAGCTGCTTCTCCCTCTCCTCCCTGCTCAAACTCTCTGTGGCTATCTCTCTCTCTCTCTCTCTCTCTCTCAATTAAATAATAAAATCTTAAAAAAAGAAGAAGCTATAGGGAAGCCTGGGTGGCTTAGTTGGTTGGACGACTGCCTTCTGCTCAGGTCATGATCCCGGAGTCCCGGGATCGAGTCCTGCATCGGGCTCCTAGCTCCATGGGGAGTCTGCTTCTCCCTCTGACCTTCTCCTTGCTCATGCTCTCTCTCACTGTCTCTCTCTCAAATAAATAAAGAAAATCTTTAAAAAAAAAAAAGAAGAAGAAGCTATAGATTAGGAGAGATAGAATCAGATTAGGATTTTTTTTTTAAGATTTTACTTATTTATTTGACAGAGATCACAAATAGGCAGAGAGGCAGGCAGAGAGAGGAAGGGAAGCAAGTTCCCTGCCGAGCAGAGAGGGGCTCGATGTGGGGCTGGATCCCAGGACCCTGGGATCATGACCTGAGCCAAAGGCAGAGGCTTTAACCCACTGAGCCACCCAGGCGCCCAGATTAGGAATATTTTTAAGGCAGAAGATGATAGAGTATCTTGTAAGGTTGGTTGACAAAACTGAGGTACTGGAGAGCGAATGAACATTCAGAAGAGCCTGAGGAGTAAAGCATGTGAAAAGTGGAGAGGAAAGGGTAACCAGAACTGGGAGGGTCAAAGGGAGGGATTAACTATCAGAAAGATATAAGATAAATCATTTGTTGAGGAAGATGGAGAATGAACATAGATGTGCCTAACTATATTGCATTGGTCAATGGAAGATTAAGGTGATCCTGTCTGATGGAACTTAAAATCCAAACTCCCCCTGAGGGTTGCTGGGGGAAGGGGGTTTGTGGAGAGGGTGGTTGGGTGATGGACATTGGGGAGGGTATGTGCTATGGTGAGTGCCGTGAAGTGTGTAAGCCTGATGATTCACAGACCTATACCCCTGGCACAAATAATACACTATATGTTAATAAAAAAAAAAATCCAAACTCCTTACTGTAGCTTGATCTATTTCTGCATATCTCTTCAATTTCATATTTTACCACTTGTTGCTCATTTATTACTGCCCAGTCACATTGGTCTTATTTTAGTTTTTCGAATTCACTGAGATCTTTCCACATAAGACTTAGAATACTTCCCCCCTTGCTTTCTTCATATAGAAGTTGAAATGTCTCCTTCCCATCATAGCATTTAAAGTAGATTCCCCTTGTTAATGTCTAACTCAGCCATTGTTTATTTATTTCAAAACACTTATCCTAACTAGCAAGTATTTTTGTTGTTGTTGATTGAATTTTTGTCTGACTTCCCCACTAGAATATAACCTCTATAAGGGCAAAATTGAGGGGTTTTTTGTTTTGTTTTTTAAATTTTGTTTATTTTTTATAAACATATACTATATTTTTATCCCCAGGGGTACAGGTCTATGAATCGCCAGGTTTACACACTTCACAGCACTCACCATAGTACATACCCGCTCCAATGTCCATAGCCCCACCCCCCATCTCCCAACCCCCCTCCCCCCAGCAACCCTCAGTTTGTTTTGTGAGATTAAGAGTCACTTATGGTTTGTCTCCCTCCCAATCCCATCTAGTTTCATTTATTCTTCTCCTGCCCCCTTAGCTCCCCATGTTGCATCTCCACTTCCTCATATCAGGGAGATCATATGATAGTTGTCTTTTTCCGATTGACTTATTTCGCTAAGCATGATACCCTCTAGTTCCATCCATGTCATCGCAAATGGCAAGATTTCATTTCTTTTAATGGCTGCATAGTATTCCATAGTATTCCATAGTATATATACCACATCTTCTTTATCCATTCATCTGTTGATGGAAATCTAGGTTCCTTCCATAGTTTGGCTATTGTAGACATTGCTGCTATAAACATTCGGGTGCACGTGCCCCTTCAGATCACTACGTTTGTATCTTTAGGGTAAATACCCAGCAGTGCAATTGCTGGGTCATAGGGTAGTTCTATTTTCAACATTTTGAGGAACCTCCATGCGGTTTTCCAGAGTGGTTGCACCAGCTTGCATTCCCACCAACAGTTATAGGAGGGTTCCCCTTTCTCCGCATCCTCGCCAGCATCTGTCATTTCCTGACTTGTTAATTTCAGCCATTCTGACTGGTGTGAGGTGGTATCTCATTGTGATTTTGATTTGTATTTCCCTGATGCCGAGTGATATGGAGCACTTTTTCATGAGTCTGTTGGCCATCTGGATGTCTTCTTTGCAGAAATGTCTGTTCATGGGGTGCCTGGGTGGCTCAGAGGGTTAAAGCCTCTGCCTTCGGCTCAGGTCATGATCCCGGGGTCCTGGGATCGAGCCCCGCATCGGGCTCTCTCCTTGGTGGGGAGCCTGCTTCCTCCTCTCTCTCTCTGCCTGCCTCTCTGCCTACTTGTGATCTCTCTCTGTCAAATAAATAAATAAAATCTTTAAAAAAAAAAAAAAGAAATGTCTCTTCATGTCTTCTGCCAATTTCTTGATTGGATTATTTGTTCTTTGGGTGTTGAGTTTGCTAAATTCTTTATAGATTTTGGACACTAGCCCTTTATCTGATATGTCGTTTGCAAATATCTTCTCCCATTCTGTCAGTTCTCTTTTGGTTTTGTTGACTGTTTCCTTTGCTGTGCAAAAGCTTTTGATCTTGATAAAATCCCAATAGTTCATTTTTGCCCTTGCTTCCCTTGCCTTTGGCGATGTTCCTAGGAAGATGTTGCTGCGGCTGAGGTCGAAGAGGTTGCTGCCTGTGTTCTCCTCAAGGATTTTGATGGATTCCTTTCTCACATTGAGGTCCTTCATCCATTTTGAGTCTATTTTCGTGTGTGGTGTAAGGAAATGGTCCAATTTCGTTTTTCTGCATGTGGCTGTCCAATTTTACCAACATGATTTGTTGAAGAGACTGTCTTTTTTCCATTGGACATTCTTTCCTGCTTTGTCGAAGATTAGTTGACCATAGAGTTGAGGGAATATTTCTGGGCTCTCTATTCTGTTCCATTGATCTATGTGTCTGTTTTTGTGCCAGTACCGTGCTGTCTTGATGATGACAGCTTTGTAATAGAGCTTGAAGTCCGGAATTGTGATGCCACCAACTCTGGCTTTCTTTTTCAATATTCCTTTGGCTATTCGAGGTCTTTTCTGGTTCCATATAAATTTTAGCATTATTTGTTCCATTTCTTTAAAAAAAAAATGGATGGTATTTTGATAGAAATTGCATTAAATGTGTAGATTGCTTTAGGTAGCATAAACTTTTTCACAATATTTATTCTTCCAATCCAGGAGCATGGAACATTTTTCCATTTCTTTGTGTCTTCCTCAATTTCTTTCATGAATACTTTATAGTTTCCTGAGTATAGATTCTTAGCCTCTTTGGTTAGGTTTATTCCTAGGTATCTTATTGATTTGGGGGCAATTGTAAATGGGATTGACTCCTTAATTTCTCTTTCTTCTGTCTTGTTGTTGGTGTAGAGAAATGCAACTGATTTCTGTGCATTGATTTTATATCCTGACACTTTACTGAATTCCTGTACAAGTTCTAGCAGTTTTGGAGTGGAGTCTTTTGGGTTTTCCACATATAGTATCATATCATCTGCGAAGAGTGATAGTTTGACTTCTTCTTTGCCGATTTGGATGCCTTTAATTTCCTTTTGTTGTCTGATTGCTGAGGCTAGGACTTCTAGTACTATGTTGAATAGCAGTGGTGATAATGGACATCCCTGCCGTGTTCCTGACCTTAGCGGAAAAGCTTTCAGTTTTTCTCCATTGAGAATGATATTTGCTGTGGGTTTTTCATAGATGGCTTTGATAATATTGAGGTATGTGCCCTCTATCCCTACACTTTGAAGAGTTTTGATCAGGAAGGGATGCTGTACTTTGTCAAATGCTTTTACAGCATCTATTGAGAGTATCATGTGGTTCTTGTTCTTTCTTTTATTAATGTGTTGTATCACATTGATTGATTTGCAGATGTTGAATCAACCTTGCAGCCCTGGAATAAATCCGACTTGGTCGTGGTGAATAATCCTTTTAATGTACTGTTGAATCCTATTGGCTAGTATTTTGGTGAGAATTTTCGCATCTATGTTCATCAAGGATATTGGTCTGTAGTTCTCTTTTTTGATGGGATCCTTGTCTGGTTTTGGGATCAAGGTGATACTGGCCTCATAAAATGAATTTGGAAGTTTTCCTTCCATTTCTGTTTTTTGGAACAGTTTCAGGAGAATAGGAATTAGTTCTTTAAATGTTTGGTAGAAGTCCCCCGGGAAGCTGTCTGGCCCTGGGCTTTTGTTTGTTTGGAGATTTTTTTTTTTTTAAGATTTTATTTATTTATTTGAGAGAGAGACAGTGAGAGAGAGCATGAGCGAGGAGAAGGTCAGAGAGAGAAGCAGACTCCCCGTGGAGCCGGGTGCCTGATGCAGGACTCGATCCCGGGACTCCAGGATCACGATCCGAGCCGAAGGCAGTCATCCAACCAACTGAGCCACCCAGGCGTCCCTGTTTGGAGATTTTTGATGACTGTTTCAATCTCCTTACTGGTTATGGGTTTGTTCAGGTTTTCTATTTCTTCCTGGTTCAGTTGTGGTAGTTTCTATGTCTCTAGGAATGCATCCATTTCTTCCAGATTGTCAAATTTGTTGGCGTAGAGTTGCTCATAGTATGTTCTTATAATTGTCTGTATTTCTTTGGTGTTAGTTGTGATCTCTCCTCTTTCATTCATGATTTTATTTATTTGGGTCCTTTCTCTTTTCTTTTTGATAAGTCTGGCCAGGGGTTTATCAATCTTATTAATTCTTTCAAAGAACCAGTCCTAGTTTTGTTGATTTGTTCTATAGGGTTTTTTTTGTTTGTTTGTTTGTTTGTTTGTTTCTATTTCATTGATTTCTGCTCTGATCTTTATGATTTCTCTTCTCCTGCTGGGTTTAGGATTTTTTTCTTGTTCTTTCTCCAGCTCCTTTAGATGTAGGGTTAGGTTGTGTACCTGAGACCTTTCTTGTTTCTTGAGAAAGGCTTGTACCGCTATATATTTTCCTCTCAGGACTGCCTTTGTTGTGTCCCACAGATTTTGAACCGTTGTGTTTTCATTATTATTTGTTTCCATGAATTTTTTTCAATTCTTCTTTAATTTCCTGGTTGACCCATTCATTCTTTAGAAGGATGCTGTTTAGTCTCCATGTATTTGGGTTCTTTCCAAATTTCCTCTTGTGATTGAGTTCTAGCTTCAGAGCATTGTGGTCTGAAAATATGCAGGGAATGATCCCAATCTTTTGATACTGGTTGAGACCTGATTTAGGACCGAGGATGTGATCTATTCTGGAGAATGTCCCATGTGCAGTAGAGAAGAATGTGTATTCTGTTGCTTTGGGATGAAATGTTCTGAATATATCTGTGATGTCCATCTGGTCCAGTATGTCATTTAAGGCCTTTATTTCCTTGTTGATCTTTTGCTTGGATGATCTGTCCATTTCAGTGAGGGGAGTGTTAAAATCCCCTACTATTATTGTATTATTGTTGATGTGTTTCTTTGATTTTGTTATTAATTGGTTTATATAGTTGGCTGCTCCCACGTTAGGGTCATAGATATTTAAAATTGTTAGATCTTCTTGTTGGACAGATCCTTTGAGTATGATATAGTGTCCTTCCTCGCCTCTTATTATAGTCTGGCTTAAAATCTTAATTGATCTGATATAAAGATTGCCACTCCTGCTTTCTTCTGATGTCCATTAGCATGGTAAATTCTTTTCCACCCCCTCACTTTAAATCTGGAGGTGTCTTCGGGTTTAAAATGAGTTTCTTGTAGGCAACATATAGATGGGTTTTGGTTTTTTATCCATTCTGATACTCTTTGTCTTTTGATTGGGGCATTTAGCCCATTTACATTCAGGGTAACTATTGAGAGGTATGAATTCAGTGCCATTGTATTGCCTGTAAGGTGACTGTTACTGTATATTGTCTCTGTTCCTTTCTGATCTACTACTTTTAGGCTCTCTCTTTGCTTAGAGGGCCCCTTTCAATATTTCCTGTAGAGCTGGCTTGGTGTTTGCAAATTCTTAAAATTTTGTTTGTCCTGGAAGCTTTTAATCTCTCCTTCTATTTTCAATGATAGCCTAGCTGGATATAGTATTCTTGGCTGCATGTTTTTCTCATTTAGTGCTCTGAATATATCATGCCAGCTCTTTCTGGCCTGCCAGGTCTCTGTGGATAAGTCTGCTGCCAATCTAATGTTTTTACCATTGTATGTTACAGACTTCTTTTCCCGGGCTGCTTTCAGGATTTTCTCTTTGTCACTAAGACTTGTAAATTTTACTATTAGGTGACGGGGTGTGGACCTATTCTTTCTTCTGCCTCATTTATTCTAGCAGTGAGAGACTCCATTTTTTATTGCACCTCATTAATAGCATTTTTTATTTCAACTTGGTTAGATTTTAGTTCTTTTATTTCTCCAGAAAGGGCTTTTATATCTCCCGAGAGGGCTTCTCTGATATCTTCCATGCCTTTTTCGAGCCCGGATAGAACCTTGAGAATTGTCATTCTGAACTCTACATCTGACATATTACCAATGTCTGTATTGATTAGGTCCCTAGCCTTTGGTACTACCTCTTGTTCTTTTTTTTGTGGTGAATTTTTCTGCCTTGTCATTTTGTCCAGATAAGAGTATATGAAGGAGCAAGTAAAATACTAAAAGGGTGGCAAAGACCCCAGGAAAATATGCTTTAACCAAATCAGAAGAGATCCCAAATCGGTGGGGGGGGGGGG
>NW_022631014.1:22677881-22947811 GCF_010015895.1 Lontra canadensis
TAAAAGTTAAAAATTTAGCAGAAGAAGAGAAAAATAAATTGAAAAAAAATTAAATTAACTGCAAGACTAAAGAGTCATGGGGAGAAAGCCATGAGTTCCGTGCTTTGCTTTCTCCTCCTCTGGAATTCCGCTGCAGTGAAACTGCACTCCTTGGTAGGTGAACTTGGTCCTGGCTGGATTTCTTGTTGATCTTCTGGGGGATGGGCCTGTTGTAGTGATTCTCAAGTGTCTTTTCCTCAGGCAGAATTGCACTGCCCTTACCAGGGGCCGGGCTGAGTAATCTGCTCAGGTTTGCTTTTGGGAGCTTTTGTTCCCTGAGTGCTTTCTGTAAAGTTCCCAAGGACGGGAATGAAAATGGCGGCCTCCCAGTCTCCACCCCGAGGAGCCGAGAGCTCAGGGCCCCACTCCTCAGTGTGCCCTCAGAGAATAGCGCCCAATTACTCCCGTCTCCCTGGCCTCCGGCCGCGCTCCGAGCTCACCGAGCCTGTGGCCGGTTCAAGGTAACCCCGAGCTGAGAGCTCACTCCTCGGCTCTGTCTCTGTAGCCGGCTTCCCCGTTCTAATACCTGTAAGCTCTGCAACACTCAGACACCCCCGCTCCTTCTGTGACCCTGCGGGACCTGAGGCCACGCTGACCCCACGTGGGCTTCACCCCTGTTTAGCCTCTGGAGTGATGTCCCTCAGTGGAATAGACTTTTAAAAGTCCTGATTTTGTGCTCCATTGCTCCGCCGCTTGCTGGGAGCCGGCCCCTCCCCCTGCAGTCTATCTTCCCGTCGCTTTGGATTCACTTCTCCGCCAGTCCTACCTTTTGTTTGTTTGTTCTTTTTTTTTTTTTAAATACTGTTATATCCAGCACTTGGCACATGGTAAGTACTCAGTAAATAGTTTTAAATGAGTAAGTGAGTTTCACTGCTTGTAAAAGGAAAAATTAGATTTCTGTTATCAAAGTAACACACATTTCTCAATAACAGATACCCTCATTAATTTGGCAATAAGCCAGTGTAGTTAATTGGGCAATAATCATTAATTAGGCATTAGATCAGTGGCCAAAGAAGGATTGCATATTAGGAAAGGCTAGCTTTGTGTTCTGATAATAAACAATTTCAGAATCTCAGTATCTTAATTTAGTAAACATTTGTCCCTTATCTACATAAAGTCTTATATAAGACAGGCAGCTAGTTATCTCAACATGAGATGCCACTTTCGAAAGGGAATAGGAAATCTAGAGCATTATGCAACAGCTTTTCACTGCCTGAGCCCTCACTTCCACTCCCATTTCCCTGGCTGGAACCTCTCACTTGGCCCCATCAAACTGCAGTTGGACTGGGAAGGGTAATCTTTGTGCCCAGGAAGAAGGGGTGGGCTGGATATCAAGGACCACCAGTGATGCATTCTAAGGATGAGTTTCACTGCTTCCAAACTTACTTAATAGTAACAATGATTTTCCATCTGTGGAATGAAACTCCACAAAATACATTCTTATAGTCTCAGTGTAATGTTTGGAGAGATACTAAATCAATAGATTTTCCTCCCTCATAATCCGTAGTTCTGGTAGGCCCATCATTACCCCCATTGATTGAACCAATGGAAATAATTGCTTCTTTGGATGGGTAGAACCCCACTGAAAATGGGTGAGTTTCAAAACAGAGTTCTTGAAGTCCATATTGAGACAATAGCCTGAAAGTAAGCACTTACAATTTTTGGAGGAGTCAAGATTTTTTGTTGTTGTTGCTGGTGGTGGTGTTTGTTATTTTTTAAGATTTACCTTTTTGAGAGAGTGAGCAGGGGGAGGGGCAGAGGGAGAGGGAGAGAAGCAGACTCCCTGATGGATCGTGACTTGAGCTGAAATCAAGAGTGGGACACTCAACCAACTGAGCCACCCAGATGCCCCTGGAGTCAAGCTTTGTTGAGGAAAGAGGCTTATAAAGGCCAGAAGCCCAGAAGGCCACAATAAAGAGTTTTTTAAATGAATGAGAGGGTAAATAGGGCAAAGGTTTGATGGGAGGGAAGTTCCTGCAATGTAATAAAGAGAAAGGCCTTTGGCTGCTGAAAGGAAGGGTCTGAGAAAGAGTGAAGGGCAGAAGGTAAATGAGGTGTCCTCACTTCCTTACTCTACACTCTATAGTGTTGGGTAGATAGGGGACGGGGGAAGGCCTCCAGGGAAGGAGATGAGTAGAAACAAAGAGACAATGAAATCAAGAACAGCAAGAATGGTACCCCATGTCACCTGGGAGACACATTCTGTGTAAGAAATGGAAAGTGGGGAATGGTATGGGGCAGGGGCACAGGTTTTTTGCAATATGTAATAGAAAACCATTTGTCTTTTTAACATGTTTGCATATTTAACTTCAAAAAAATAAAAAATATGCCAAAAAAAAGAAAATTAGTCATTTTTCACCTATGGGTGTATAAATTTTGTCCACATGGCACCAGAATTTTTATTTTAATCCAATTAATATATAGTGTATTATTAGTTTTAGAGACAGAGTTCAGTGAATCATCAGTCTTAAATAATACTCGGTGTACACCACTTGACTTCCTTAATGTCTAGCACCCAGTTACTCCATCTTCCCGCCCCCCGTCCCCTCCAGCAACCCTCAGTTTGTTTCCTATGATTAAGAGTCACTTATGGTTTATCTCCCTCTCTGATTTTGTCTTGTTGTATTTTTCCCCTCCCTTCCCCTATGCCCCTCTGTTTTGTTTCTTAAATTCCACATATGAGTGAGATCATATGTTAATTGTCTTTCTCTGATTGACTTACTTCACTTAGCATAATACCCTCTAGTTCCAACCATGTCATTGCAAATGCCAACAGTCATTTTTCTGATGGTTAAGTAGTATTCCATTGTGTGTGTATGTGTGTGTGTGTGTGTGTGTGTGTATACCACATCTTCTTTATCCATTCATCTGTCGATGGATATCTGGGCTTTTTCCATAGTTCGGCTATAGTGGACATTTCTGCTATAAATATTGGGGTGCAGATGTCCCTTCAGATCACTACATTTGTATCATTTGGGGTAAATACCTAGTAGTGCCATTTTTAGGTCATAGAGTAGCTCGATTTTAAACTTTTTGAGGAACCTCCATATGTTTTCCTGAGAGGCTATACCAGTTCACATTTCTACCAACAGTGTAAGAGGGTTCCCCTTTCTCCACATCCTCACCAACATCTGTCACTTCCTGAGTGGTTAATTTTAGCCTTTCTGACAGGTGTGAGGCGGTATCTCATGGTTTTCATTTGTATTTCCCTGATGATGAGTGATGTTGAGTTTTTTTTCATGTGTCTGTTGGCCATTTGTATGCCTTCTTTGCAGAAATGTCTGTTCATGTCTTCTGCCCATTTCTTGATTGGATTATTCTTTGGGTTTTGAATTTGATAAGTTCTTTATAGATTTTGGATAGTAGCCCTTTATCTGGTCAGACATTTGCAAAATATCTTCTCCCATTCTGTCAGTTGTCTTTTGGTTTCATTGACTATTTCCTTTACTGTACAAGAGATTTTTATCTTGATGAAGTCCCAAGAGTTCATTTTTGCCTTTGTTTCCCTTGCTTTTGGAGACATGTTTAGCAAGAAGTTGCTGTGGCCGAGGTCAAAGAGGTTGCTGCCTGTGTTCTCAAGGATTTTGGTGGATTCCTATCCCACATTTAGGTATTTCATCCATTTTGAGTCTATTTTTGTGTGTGGTGTAAGGAAATGGTCCAGTTTCATTCTTCTGCATGTGGCTATCCAATTTTACCAACATGATTTGTTGAAGAGACTGTCTTTTTTCCATTGGACATTCTTTCCTGCTTTGTTGAAGATTAGTTGACCATACAGTTGAGGGTCCATTTCTGGGCTCTCTAATCTGTCCCATTGATCTATATGTCCCATTTTTATGCCAGTACCATACTGTCTTGATGATTACAGCATTGTAATAGAGCTTAAAATCCAGAAATGTGATGCCACCAGTTTTGGTTTTCTTTTTTAACATTCCCTTGGCTATTTGGGGTCTGTTCTAGTTCCATACAAATTTTAGGATTATTTGTTCCAGCTTTTTGAAAAGTTGATGATATTTTGATAGGGATTGCATTGAATGTGTAGATTGCTCTAGGTAGCATGACATTTTCACAATATTTATTCTTCCAATCCATGAGCATGGAATGTTTTTCCATTTCTTAGTGTCTTTCTCAGTTTCTTTCACGAGTGTTCTATAGTTTTCTGAGTACAGATCCTTTGCCTTTGGTTAGGTTTATTTCTAGGTATCTTATGGTTTTGGTGCAATTGTAAATGGGATCAACTCCTTAATTTCTCTTTCTTCTGCCTCATTGTTAAAGTACCAACATTTTTAAAGAGAAATAGGGAAACTATTAAGTCTTTTATCTAGAATTACTCCCTAGGTAAGCCCACTCTCATCCTATATACTACTGCTCCTATTTCCATCAGTTGCCAGTTCCCTAACACCATTCACAGCTATTGTAATAACTACTGCCCTTGCCACCAAAGTGTCTCCTGAATGAGTCATTTCACTTGAATAAGATAACTTCTAAGAATAAAGTATCAGAAATATTTTTTAAATGCTTATAGGATAGAAATAAGTATTTCTAGAGAGCTGAAAATTGTCTTGTGAGCATCTCAACATTGAGGGCATGTTTTAAGACTCCTATTTTCACTAAAATCCAGTACTTGTTTAAGTATTTCAGGTTGAAAGAGGAGCACCCTCACCCTTTCCCCCTGACTTTTATTGTTAATTTGCTTTTACAGCTATATGAGAATGTGTCTTTAGTCTGTTCCCTGAGGCACACATTAGCTCTGTTTCAGATCCAAGGAGCAGTCAGTAAGTGTTTTTAGTGTCTCTTCGTGTTAAACACACTTGAGTTTCTTTGTATGAAAATTACGCGTAGGGGCACTTGGGTGGCTCAGTGGGTTAAAGCCTCTGCCTTCAGCTCAGGTCATGATCTCAGGGTCCTGGGATCCAGCCCCGCATCGGACTCTCTGCTCTGCGGAGAGCCTGCTTCCTCCTCTCTCTGCCTGCCTCCTTGCCTACTTGTGATCTCTCTCTCTCTCTGTCAAATAAATAAATAATTTTTTTAAAAAAGAAAATTATGCATATACGCAGAGTATGTGTAATTTCATTTATCTTTTCTTATTTAATATTTATGACCTCATGCTAAAAACCAAACCCTGTAAGCTTTATTGGTACAAAGCATCAGTAACATTTGGATGACCATACTAAGTTATTCAGCAAATGTCTCTGAGTTCCCACTATATGCCAAGCAAAATTTAAATCAAGAGAATTCTGTAACCAACCTATCAATCTATTGTATATATTTATAGAAGTCTTGATTCCCCCCTCACAGAGAATAGTTTGGGAGATAGTTGTTCATAGGAAGAAGTCTAGGAGAACAATTAAGGAAAGTCCTAAAACAGTAGCTGTGCAACAGACCTAAAGATTAGCCAGCCCAGATTAAAGCAAAAGGATGAAGGGCTCCAGAAGGAAGGTCCAGAGAGAAGAAAAGACTGATGGGATTATATATACGACCTTATATGATGGAGGCTTCAGAAATATATATATTATCAGGAAGAAGGAAAGAATGACAGTAATATTTTAAGGAAAAAGACTGAGCAAGTAAGGAAATAAATCATAGTACATAGCCTAGTATGCTATTAACAAAATTTACACTCATAATTAACATTAATTTTTTTAAGATATTATTTTTAAGTAATCCCTAAACCCAACTTGGGGCTCAAACTTACAATCCTGAAATCAAGAGCCACATGCTCTACCAACTGAGCCAGCCAGGTGCCCCTAAACAGTAATTTTTTTAAGGTGATGTCCACCATTTTTTTTCTGGGAAAATTACTATTTTCTCTTTGTAACTAACAGGTAATTTGTGGCAATATACTTTGATACTGTATAAATATGTTGTTTCTCATTAAACATTTTTCCACTGTTTTTTTCATGCTTTGATGATTCTTGCCTGAATCTATTATTATGATGATGATTGCAAAATGGAAATGTTCTTTTTTTTTTAAAGATTTTACTTATTTATTTGATAAACAGAGATCACAAGTAGGCAGAGAGACAGGCAGAGAGAGAGAGGGGAAAGCAGGTTCCCCACTGAGCAGAGAGCCTGATGCGGGGCTCGATCCCAGGACCCTGGGATAATGATCTGAGCTGAAGGCAGAAGCTTAACCTACTGAACCACCCAGGTGCCTGCAAAATGGAAATGTTCTTACCCATCATTCCAAACAGTATTTATTTGTTGGCATTATTTTGTAAGGAAGAGTTTTCTTTTTTCTCCCATTTATTTGTTGATTCATTCAGTTATATATTTATATCATCAAAGATTCATGAATTTTTATTTTATCAAGTAGATCATAATCTATTCCTATCATGATATAGTTTGAAACTCTGTTTTGTCTAAGATTGGACCAATGGAAGCACCTTCAGACTGGTTCCTATGTTCTTTTTTTTTTTTTTTAAGATTTTATTTATTTATTTGAGAGAGAGAGAGAGAGAGAGCACAAGAACATAGGAGTAATAGAGGGCAAGGGACAAACAGACTCCCCATGGAGCAAGGAGCCCAGCAATGCTGGGCTTGATCCCAGAATGTGGGGATCATGACCTGAGCCCAAGGCAGATGCTTAACTGACTGAGCCACCCAGGTGTCCCTCCTATGTTCTTTTACCCCAACATTTGAATTTAAAATTTCAGGGGCACCTGGGTGGCTCAGTCTGTTGAGCATCAGACTCTCGGTTTAGCTCAGGTCATGATTTCAGGGCTATGGGATTGAGCCCTCCATGGGGCTCAGTGAGGAGTTTGCTTCTCTCCCTTTCCCTCTGCCCCAACCCCCACCTATGTGCACTTTCTCTCTCAAATAAATAAATCTTTTTCAAAAAAGTTTAAAAAAATTTTCAAACACAGTATAGAATTTTGAAGCAAACATCTATATACCCACCACCTAGATTCTAACATTAATATTTTATTATCATATGTATTTATAATATCACACATATATCTAGCATTGGTCTATCCATCTATCCATTAATTTTTTTTTTAGAACTTTATACTTTCCACAGAACAAAAATGAAAATAACCTGTTATACAGTTAGTCACAAATACAGTCCTCAAGTTTTTTGCCCATACACATGAGTATTGTCTAAAACATGTCTTTTCTGTAGCAGCTAGGCCCTGCCACCACTGCTGCTGCTCTATCCATTAATTTATCTTACTTTTTGGATATATTTCATGGTATATTGCAAACATAAGAAAGGAAAAGTAGAATAAGTAATTTGGTGAATAGGTGATGAGAATCAAAAGATATTTAAATGATATCATCAAATGTCATTTAAAGCCAACAAATCAAATAGCAGAAGGAAGTGAGGAAAAGGGAGACCAAATAAGAAAAGGGCATTAGTGTAAAGGTAAATATTAAAATATATATATAAACTTTCCATAAACACCAAAAGAAAACTAAAAAGAGCAAGTAGGCCATGTGAAGGAAAAAAGTAAAAATGATACACTCAACAAATAAAGCACAGAAAGGTATGACAAAATTGAGATCAAATATAACAATCATATAATAAGTGTAATTGGGTTTATATGAACCAATGAAAGGAGAAGACAAAATTTTATATTGACTCAGAAAGGAAAACCCAAATGTGATAGATTAGAAAATTGGCCACAAATTCTTCCCCCCCCCCTTCATCTCTGGCTTTGCAGTGTGATACTATAGATCTTTCCATCAAGGGGTGGAATCTTTTTCTCCACCTCTTAAGTCTGGGCTGTTGATTTCAATTGCTTTGGCCAGTGAGGCATTAGCGATTGTCATGCAAGTGAACACTTCAATCATTAGGGCTGGTCCTCTCTAGCAGCTCTTGAGACCCTATGACCTCTGTGTGTGCAGTCTAGCCTGTCAAATTATGAAAGACACATGGCCCAGTCATTCTCCCAGCCCTTGCCAACAATCTGCTAATCGTCAGACATGAGTGAGGCTATTTTAGATAATCCAGCCTCCAGCCAGACCCCAGCTGACACCAGACACATGAGCAAGCCCATCAGAGATTGGCTGAACCAGCCCAGACAACACATACCACCCAACCAACAGAATCATGAGCTAAATAAATGACTCGTGTTCTAAACCACTAAGTTTTGATATGGCTTATTAGGCAGCAAACATTAACTGACATACCACCACTGTGGTACATACAGGCAATACACCTAAAGTTAAGTGGTTCAGAAAGGATAAATAGAAAGGAATAAACAACTATACACTGGACAAATAGAAAAAAGAATGCAGAGGTTGGGGTGCCTGAGGGGCTCAGTCAGTTAAGCATCTGCTCCAGCTCAGGTCGTGATTGTGAGGTCCTGGGATGGAGCTCTGAGGCAGGCTCCCTGCTCAGCCAGGAATCTGCTGCTCCATCTCCCTCTGCAGTACACCCATTTGTGCTCATTCTCTCACTCTCTCTGTCAAATAAGTAAAATCTTTAGAAAAAAAAAATGCAAAGGTTGTTATCTTGATATCAGACAATTGAAGTCAAAAAGACTTAAATACAACTGAGAACACTTCATAATCCTAAAAGATAAAATTTCCAGGGGAAAAAAATGTAACTAAAGACTACAAGTAAAACTTTTTAATAACTGTGTATCAGACAACCTAAAATCCATGCACCAAATATGTTTGTACTATGTACCAAATAACACAACAACTGCCATCACAAAAAAGCTACAAGATTAAATTTCCAAGTAATAATTTCAAATCTTGGGGCACCTGGGTGGATCAATGGGTTAAGCCTCTGCCTTCAGCTCAGGTCATGATCTCAGAGTCCTGGGATCGAGCCCCACACTGGGCTCCCTGCTCATCAGGGAGCCTGCTTCCCCTTCTCTCTCTGCCTGCCTCTCTGCCTACTTGTGATCTCTGTCAAATAAACAAAATATTTTTTAAAAATAATAATAATAATTTCAAATCTTTGGGCCAAGTCTATGAGTAGATAAAGGAATTAAAAGGATTATTGCTCAGGGGTGATCCAAAGAAGATAGACTTGGAAGCAAGGTAGGTGGATTAAAAGTAATAATGTATAATACTAACCTCATTATGAGACATGTGGCCTTGCAAATTATAGGGCAGATGAGAAGGTATATTCTACTTTGTTATTAGGCTGCACTCTATGAAAATTAGTATTTGTCTTTGGGAGTTGATGATTCAACAGTAATCTGCAGCACCTTTAAGAGAACAAAGTGACTCATCTACCTACTTTTTGTGGTCTGGCTAGTCAAAAGTTCCCCACCCAAACTTGGACTATGAGGGGACTTTACTGCTCTTACCCACCACACTCTCCCCGAGGGTACTGGTCTAGTGGTTCTCAGTGAGAAGTAATTCTGTCCCCCAGAGGACGTTTAGCAATGTCTGGGGACATTTTTGGTTTTCACGGTTTGAAGGGGTGGAGGACGATGGGGGAGGCATGCTCCTGGCATCTGGTGGGTAGAAGCTAGTAATGCTACCTACAATGCACAATACAATGCCCCACAACAAAAACTCATCTAGCCCAAAATGTCAATAGTACCAAGGGTGAGATTGACTCTGGAGAAATGCCCTCTTCAGAATGGGCTCCAAATGTTGAGGAATATGCTGCTGGAGGTATAATCCAATCCATTGGAAGGGGTGGGTTGTTCCAAAGAATGAAGAAGACTTTCTCTGGGAGGCAAGGAAGAAGCATTGTTTAGAGAGATTGGTGCTTAAGAATAGGGGAGAAAAATTAGGAAGTGGGTATAACAGTGAGGGTTGAATTTCATAAGGACTTTTCCATTAAACTAAAGAGAAAGGCATTCTCACTTGTAGTTTTTGTCCCAATTCTCACTAAATAAGAATGAAGGAACCCTCTGCTGACCCCAGGAAGAAGAAGCTACCTCCTATCCTGGTGACTATGTCCAGAAGTTCCAGGTGGTGACCAGCAGCAATGTGACAAGTGTTCACACGGAAATGAGAGCGCCAGAGAGGAATGCACATGTGAGAGCAGGGCACAGAGTACAACTAAGGGGTTTAAAATAAGTTGCTCTGTCTGGTAAATGTCAAGGTCCTCCGACCTCCCAAATAACTTCACTTATAAGGATAATAGCTTTATTCTCCAGTTTGTTTTTTGCTTTTAAATTTGATTTATGGAGTTTAAAAGCACCAGGTTGGAGGCACCTGGGTGGCTCAGTAGGTTAGGCATCTGCCTTTAGCTGAGGTCCTGATCCGGCTCAGCGGGGAGACTGCTTCTCCCTCTTCCTCTCCCCCTGCTTGTGTTCTCTCTCTCTCTCTCTCTGTCAAATAAATAAAATCATTAAAAAAAATAAAATACTCAGGAATAAATTTAATCAAGAAGATGAAAGATCTATACACTCAAAACTAGGAAACACTGATGAAAGACACTGAAGAAGATGCACAAGAATGGAAAGCTAGCCTGTGTCGATGGATTGGAAGAGTTGCATTGTGAAAATGTCAATACCAGGAGCCTGGGTGGCTCAGTTCATTGGGCGACTGCCTTCTGCTCAGGTCATGATCCCGGAGTCTGGGAATCGAGTCCCGCATCGGGTCCCCAACTCCATGGGGAGTCTGCTTCTCCCTCTGACCTTCTCCCCTCTCATGCTCTCTCTCACTCACTCTCTCTCAAACAAATAAAATCTTTAAAAAAATAAATAAAATAAAATGTCCATACCATACAGAGCCATCTGTAGATGGAATGCAATTCCTATCAAAATTCCAATGGCTCAGTGGGTTGGGCCTCTGCCTTCGGCTTGGGTCGTGATCTCAGGATCCTGGGATCGGGCCCTGCGTCGGGCTCTCTGCTCAGCGGGGAGCCTACTTCCTCCTCTCTCTCTCTGCCTGCCTCTCTGCCTACTTGTGATTTCTGTAAAATAAATAAGTAAAATCTTAAAAAAAAATTTCCAATGGCATTTTTTACAGGAATAGAAAAACAACCGTAAAATTCATATGAAATTACAAAAGACCCTGAATAGACAAAAGAAAAAAATCAAAAAACAAAAACAAACCTGGAGAAAGAACAAAGCTGGAGGCATCACTCTTTCTGCTTTCAAGTTACACTACAAAGTTGTAATAATCAAACCAGTGTGGTATTGGCATAAAAACAGATATATAGATCAATGGAACAGAACAGAGCCCAGAAATAAATCCATGCATATTTAGTCAATTAATTTTGACAAAGGAGCCAAGAATATACAATCAGGAAAGGATAGTCCCTTCAGTAAATGGTGTTGGAACAATTGTATATCCATCTGCAAAGGATGATACTGGACCCCTGTCTTACACTATACCCAAACACCAACTCCACATGGATTAAAGACTTGAATTTAAGAAGAACTCTAAGAAGAAAATGTAGGGGATAATCTCCTTGACATTAGTTTTGGCAATGATTTTTTGGACTTGACATAGAGCAAAAGCAACAAAAGCAAAAATATAAAAATGGGACTAAATCAAACTAAAGCACACCAAAAAAAAATAACAGGGAAAAAAACCCATCAACACAACAAAAAGAAACTATGGAATGAGAGAAAATACTTACAGACCATATGTCCAATAAGAGGTTAATACAAAAAATCTGTAAGGAATTCAACAACTCAACAGCAAAACAACCAAACAAAACATATAACCCCGTTAAAAAAAATTTAAAAAAAAAAAAAAACAGGCAAAGGACCTGAATAGATGATAATCAAATGGCCAGCAGGTACATGAAAAGATGCTCACTAATCATCAGGGAAATGCAAATCAAAACTACAGTGAGCTATAAGCTCACACCTGTTAGAACAGCTATGATCAAAAAGATAAATATTAAATGCGAGCAAAGACGTGGAGAAAAGGGAACCCTTGGACATTTGTGAGAACGTAAAACCACTCTGGAAAACAGAATGAACTTTTGTCAAGAAATTAAAAATAGAGGGGCAACTGGGTGGCTCGGTGGGTTAAAGCCTCTGCCTTTGGCTCAGGTCATGATCTCAGGGTCCTGGGATCGAGCCCCACATTGGGCTCTCTGCTCCACGGGGAGCCTGCTTCCCCCTCTCTCTGCCTACCTCTCTGCCTACTTGTGATCTCTATCTGTCAAATAAATAAAATCTTTAAAAAAAAATTAAAAATAGAAATACCATGTGATCCAGCAATCCTACTTTTGGGTATACATCCAAAGTAACAAAATAATTATCTCAAAGAGATATCTGTACCTCACTATTCATTGTAACACTATTTGCAATAGCCTCAACCTAAGTATATGCTGACAGTAAATATGATTTTATGTATATATAAGTTCAGCCATAAAAAAAAGTTAATCCTGGGGTGCCTGGGTGGCTCAGTGGGTTAAAGCCTCTGCCTTCAGCTCAGGTCATGATCCCAGGGTCATGGGGTGCAGCCCCGCATCTGCTCAGCAGGGAGCTTGCTTCCCTTCCTCCTCTCTCTCTCTGCCTGCCTCTCTGCCTACTTGTGATCTCTGTCTGTTAAATAAATAAATAAAATCTTTAAAAAAAATTTAATCCCGTCATTTGCATCAACATGAGTGAACATGGAAAGGCATTATGCTAAGTGAAATAAGCCAGACAGAGGAGGACAAGTACTGTATTCTATTATTACTAATATTCTATATTATATGTGCCTCAGAGGAAAAAAAAAAAAAAGTCAAACTAGAAACATAGTAGGATAATGGTAGACAGAGGCTGGGGAGGAGGGATAAGGGCAGGTTGGTAAAGGGTACAAACTTTCAGTTATAAGATGAACAATGTATGAGGATCTAATGACAGCATGGGGACTACAGTCATTGAAATTTGCTAAGAGAGAACTTAAGTGTTCTCACACACACACAAAAGTGATGGAAGGTGGGAATTCTTTCACAATGTATATCAAAATATCACATTGCACAATTTAAATATATTGCAATCTCTTGGGGCGCCTGGGTGGCTCAGTGGGTTAAAGCCTCTGCCTTCGGTCATGATCCCCGGGTCCTGGGATGGAGCCCCACATCGGGCTCAGCAGGGCCTCTCTCTCTCTGCCTGCCTCTCTGTCTACTTGTGATCTCTACCTGTCAAATAAATAAATAAAATATTTTTTAAAAAGTGGGGTTAAATATATTGCAATCTCACTTGTCAGTTATACCTCCATAAAGTTGAAGGGGAAAAAACAAGGTAAAATCGAAATGATGAGAAAGATGGGAAACGGCTCATTCTCACAGACCCCAGTGTCTTCTACCTCTGCCCCACAAGGTGTCACTGCTGAAACACAGAAGATCAGCTATGTTACATGCTCACCAGACAGAGCTGTTACTGAAACAAGTACTCAGAGTCTGCAGTTCCAATGTTACAAACACCAAGGGCTCTTCCTCTTAGGACACACAAGAGCGAAATTTATAAAGACTGAGCTGGAAGCCTGTCCTCCAGGCCAGCAAGGTTAGGTCCAAGCACCCCCTCCTTTGTGGTGAATTGCTCCTGGGTGGCCCTTGTGTCTTGCTGCCGTCTCAGGTCGGGGCCACTTGAGGGCGTTGACAGTGCTATCATAACACTAACCCTCCTGAAGAAAGCGGCCCGGGTCTCAAAAACTTCCTTCTGAGAACTTCCTTCCTTCTTCCCGGGAGACCTCCCAGAAGTCTCCTTCGTCTTTGGGAAATCGACTGACTTGCTCCCAAAGAATCTGACAAGAGGAGCAGCATTCACAATTCCCAACGTGCCCCACTACACCCTTCCCCTGCTTGCCTTACTCCTACCTAATTAAAAGGAATCCCCCTTCCAGAACAAAGGATAAGTGGGGGACCTCAACCAACAGAGACACAGCTGTCAATTTTATTTTTTAAACTTAGTTATCTCTATAGCTAGTGTAGAGGGGATTGAACTTAGGACCCGGAGATCGGGAGTTGCATGCTCATGCCAGGTCGCCCACAGCTGTCAATTTTTTCTTTTTTTAAGACTTTATTTCTTCATTTGAGAGAAAGAAAGAGAGCATGAGGGAGAGCAGCAGAGAGAGAGGGAGAAGCAGGATCCCGCTGAGCAGAGAGCCTGATGCGGGGCTTGATCCCAGGAGTCTGGGATCATGACCTGAGCCGAAGGCAGCTGCTTAAGGGACTGAGCCACCTCACACCCCAATAGCTGTCAATTTTAAATGGTATTAGCTCTGTAATAAAAATGCAAAATTCTACCTTGCTGAGCAGCTTATTACATACAAAAATGGGATTTCCGAGGCGGTGGGAAGGCCGCTGGGCAGCCAGCAGAGGCAGGTCCTGAGGGCCACACACCCCCGCCCCCGCGCCCAACCAGCTCTGCGCCTCTCGTGCCGCCTCTCCCACCCACCAGCCCCAGGCCCCTAGTCCCCCAACCACCCAGCCCAGGACAGCGCCCCGCCGCAGCAGCCTCTCCACCTCCTGGGGGAACGCCCACATCCCCCACCTCCAGGCGGGAGGGACCTGTCAGGACGTGGCCACCGCGTGCTCTAAGGATTAGCCGTGGGCGGGGGGGGGGAACCTTCGTCAACATCACGCCAGCGGAGGTTGGTGTCCTGGTTGGCAAAGACCCGTCAAGTTCTTTCGTGAATGGACTGACACTGGGGAGCCCCAAATGTTCTGTTAAGCGGGACTCGCTGCTGCAGGACGGGGAATTTCAGCGGAGCTCCAACTGTCAACATCACTGTTACCACGACTGCCAAGCCGCTAGTCCTGCTGACCAACAAAGGTGTCCACCGCAGTGAGATCAACAAGAAATGGGATGAAATGGCCTCCCACCTGCAGCGCTCCCAGTTACCTGGGCTGCCCCTTTAACACCCCCCCAACACACACACACACACACACATACACACACACCCGCTTTTGCACCCTTCCCATACACACACCTTTTTTATTTGGAGGGCCCTTACCCCCACAGGCCTACTGCTGCCAAAACCATATGGACTGGGGCTGGGGCTGGATGGACAGACACCTACCCCTACCCCTACCCCTCCTGTGTGTGGTTGCCAAAGTTTTTTGTTTTGACTTTTGTTTTGTTTTGAATAAAAAAGATCCTGCCAACAAAAATACAAACAACAAAAGTTGGATTTTACCACACATACTGTCTTAAGTCTGTTTTCTTTACTTGCAGTATCATCCAGTGGTTAAGAATGTCTAGAATCCCAATGTCTTCATCTACTCCAACTTCTATAACAAAAATACCACAAACTGGGTGACTTAAACAGCAAACATTTATTCCTCACAGTTCTGAAGGCTGGAAAGTTCAACGTGGAGGTGTGGGCTGATTTGGTACTTGGTGAGGTGAGGGCCCTCTTCCTGGTTTGCAGATGTCCTTCCCTGTATCCTCACGTGGTAGAAAGCAGAGAGAAGCAATGCTCTCCTGGCTCCTCTTATAAGGGCACTAATCCCATCATGATCTAATTACTTCCCAAAGGCCCCACCTCCAAAACCATCACATTGGGGATTTGGGTTCCAACATACGAATTTGTGGGGGAACACAAACATGTAGTATAAAACCTGACTGACAAATTTTGAATTCTAACTTCAACATTTATTATCTGTGCCACTTTGGGCCATTTATTCAACATCTCCAAGTATCACTCTTCACATCTAGAGATATGCAATACTACCTACCCCAAAGGTTTACTGCAGAAATTAAATAAACTATATTAAAGACTTGACAGGTTCCTTACCACACAGTACATACTCAATGCTAGCTACTGCTAAATTATTTTGTTGTTATGATTGAAAGCCTTTCTTTGTATCCCCTCAAAGACTGGAAGTAGAAGTAGTTCATCACTAAAAAAGAAACAACATGGGGTACCTGGGTGGCTCAGTAAGTTAAATGCTGGACTCTTGATTTCAGCTCAGGTCATGATCTCAGGATCATGATCTTGGGGTCATGAGATCCAGTCCCACATCAGGATCTGCTTCTGGGTATGGAGCCTGCTTCTAATTCTCCCCCTCCCTCTCTCTCTCTTCCTGTCTTAAAAAAGGGGGGGGCAGCAATATATTACAACCCATTAATGATTTTTATACAGAAGTAAACAGAGCAATGGAAATTCAATATAAAGCAGGAGGAGAAAATGCAAATAAGGAAACAACTAAAAAATGACATAGAAGATGTTTCTCAAACTGTAGACAGACATTGTTTCTGTTCAGATTGGTGGAATAGCTATATTCTTAGGACAACCCTGGTCACCTATCTAAGGTGACAACACAGCCAGAAGTAAAGTAGATTGTGATTCCTTGGTCAATTATGGAATCGGATTACTGGCACCAAAGGAGGAAATATGACATTAGGTTTCCATACTTCTGTGGCTCCCCAATATCAAATAAGAGAGTGGAGCCTCTAGGTCTCTCACAACAGAAGGCAAATATGGTCTTAAGGATATGTTGGCAAAAGGGAACCAAAATACCTTTATTACTGCTACGCCTGTGGCTACACCTCTGACTGTGGCCTTGATGTTTCCCCAAACAGTTACACAAAATAGGGGAAACTGGAGGAGAGTACACCATCTGCCAGCCTCATGCTAACCTATTATAGTCATGCAAAAACCAAGGAACTCAACATGATAAAGCATATAAAACTAAAGCATATAAAACTGAAACAGGAAATGAGTGTGATAGTAGGAGAAAAAAAACACTGCTTGGGGTTAAAGAAGATAAAGGAACTAGGCAAATAACCAAGGGAATATTTCATATTGGACTTTTGAAAGTTAATCTAATAAATGCAAATTTTATATTAGAAAACTAAAAACAACATTTCAAAGATGAGACTAATTTTGACTAAAGTCAAAATAACTTTGTAGGAATTGAAAAGATAAAAAAAACACATGCATTACCCAAAATAATGATAACCTTGAATTCTGATGTTTTGGCAAAGGACTGTGTGCTTGATAGTGCTGTGTAAGCTTGTATCCTGGGAGCTGTACTTGGAAATGTAATTGTCAAGGAAGTTGCACAAGGTGGCTTAAGGCACTTAACTTTTGGTCAGTTGGTGATTGGATATGGCCCCACGTCGAAGAGTCCTTTTTCATGTTTACATTGATAATATTAGGAATATGGTTGCTTACACTGGTGATTAACGTATGATGTGAAAGAATGTGCATCAACGTAGGAAGATAAACAGAATATAATTGTGTGTGATTAAGATTGCAATTGATGGAGACGCCTGGGTGGCTCAGTGGGTTAAGCCGCTGCCTTCGTCTCGGGTCGTGATCCCAGAGTCCTGGGAGGAGTCCTGCGTCGGGCTCCTTGCCCAGCAGGGAGCCTGCCTCTCTCTCCGCCTCTGCCTGCCTCTCTGCCTGCCTCTCTGCCTGCTTGTGTGCTTTCTCTCTCTCTCTCTGACAAATAAATAAATAAAATCTTTAAAAAAAAAAAAAAAAAGATTGCAATTGATGTAGAATCAGATGGTGGGCTGGTATTTTTGTGAACTTGGATTTGTTAGGGCATTAAGCCCTAGCATTCATTAGTGTCTGAGTGACTTGAAACCACAGGATGGATTGTGGTGGTTTGATATGATCTCAAATCCACTCATTTATGGCAAAGACAAAATTGTGGGGTTTTGGGGGGGGGTTAAAGATTTTATTTATCTACTTGAGAGAGAGCGGGAGACTGAGAGAGAGCCCAAGCTGGGGACGCTGCAGAGAGAGAGGGAGAAGCAGGCTCCCTGCTGAGCAGGAAGCCAGATGCAGCTCAATCCCAGGACCCTGGGACCAGGACCTGCATCAAAGGCAGATGCTTAACCAACTGAGCCACCCAGGTGCCCCCCAAAAGTTGTTTTTCGTAATAAAGTTGTTTTGGTGTAAGAAAGAAGTGAGTCGTGTCAGGATGTCATTGTCTCTTCTATTCTCACCCATGAGAACTCAGTAGTAGCTCTGCGGCAGAGGGACCCCGTGGGGGTTCACCAGTGGAAACATAGGAAGATGCCACTAGACAGACAAAGGGACATTTAGAACATGAATCCTAGGAGCTATAAGGACTCTCTGAGAGTGCTCTCAATGGCAAGTTTCCACTTTGCTCATCTAAAGTATCTTTCCAAACACCTTGGAGAAATTCGCTGCTGCTACAGCAAAGGAGACACTTTCCAGACAGTGGTAAAAGCCATGCAAAGGCCCCTCAGCAAAGTACATCTTGCCCATCAACACCAGCACCCTCCTTCCCTGAAAGGTGCTCTAGCATTCCTGAACTTTTACTCCTGACCTGGCAGCTGAAGATGAGAACTCGACTGGCTCAGTCAGATGTCTCTCCAATTACCTACTTATAAAAATACAGCTCAAATTAATTTGAACTTTATTCCTTTCTTCTCCCCTTACCTGGACAATAGTGTGATTAATGGGATTGATCTAACGTGGAACTATGTTACTTCTGTAATGGTCAATTTTTTTTTTTAAGATTTTATTCATTCAGGGGCACCTGGGTGACTCAGCGGGTTAAGGCCTCTGCCCTTGGCTCAGGTCATGATCCCAGGGTCCTGGGATTGAACCCCGCATCGGGCTCTCTGCAAAGCAATGAGCCTTCTTCCCTTCCTCTTTCTCTGCCTACTTGTGATCTCTGTCTATCAAATAAATAAATAAAATCTATAAAAAAAAAGATTTTATTCATTCATTAGAGAGAGAGAGAGTGCACCCACAAGCAGGGAGAAAGGCAGAGGGAAAGGGAGAAGCAGACTCCCGGCTGAGCAGGGACCTCGATCCCAGGACCCCAGGATCACAACCTGAACCAAAGGCAGATGCTGAATCATCTGAGCCACCCAGGTAGCCCTGTAATCCTGTCAGTTTAAAACACAATCCTGTATGCTGTTGGTTGGAGAAATCTACACAGGGAATCAGCACTAAAGACAGTGTTGGCAAAGACATAATCAGTCTGAGCATTATTTGCCCCCCAAATCAAGCAGATGTCAGGGAGATCATGTGCATGTGTACACTCTCGGGCTGGGTTTAGGCAGACGCCAGGTATCCCCAAGAGCCTGCTACTGTGACCCACCCTTACCCAACATGGCCCCCTGTCCCAGGCTACCTTGACCTGTGAGGCTCACATCTGAGCAGGACACAGCCTGTCAACTACCCATGGAGCTGGGGTCCATCCCTAATTGCCTGCATTGCCTCAGGTGTGGAAGGGGCCCACCCCTGAAATTCCCTTGGAGGCAGCCCCTGAAATGGGTGGAGGCCAGTCCCCAGGGGTACTTACTGTGTGCAGCAATCCTGGGCTTCTCCAACAATCAAGCCTCCCAGGTTTCCCTTTTTGGAGTGGAGCCTGACCATCCCAAAGGGCACGTACGTACCCAGCAGGTCCAAATTCCTACACCTCTGCCTTCAGGGAGAATATACTCCTTCGTGTGACTTGTGGCTTGGAATTATGAGGATGCCACGTATCCGTGGTAGCCCCCCTTCCAACACGGCCTCTCCTACAGCTGCCTGCTTCAGATCCATGGACATACTGATGTGTACAGCTCCTCCGTGCACCGTGAGCACATCGCCTAGCCAGCAGGGTGCAGCCGGGCAGGGGAGCCCTCCAGGCCCATGGATCATCCGCGCAACCCCAAACCACCCGAATATCCTTCACGAAGGTAGGAGACCTCCCACAAAAAGACTTTTCTGAGGCTGACATGTTAAACAGTGCTTGCCAGTCTACATACCCAGTGGACAAGCTGCCTGACAGAATCTCCGGCTTCTCCAGCCATCAAGGCAAACAGGGTCCCTTACTGGAGGACATTCCAGCCATAAGCCAGGTTCCCCAACCCCCAGTCTGGCAAAAATGACCATTCGCCTCAAGTCCTGCCTTCAGAGGGAAAGGTGTGCGCTTGTTTAGGCTAGGCGGGGAGCAGGCAGAGACGGGGACGCACCCCTCCCCACCCCCCACCCCGCCAAGCCTCACCGATGGCCTCCCTGCAGTCACTTGGCTAGCACATAGGCACCGCACTCCACCTCAGCGTGCCTGAAACAGCTGGCGCTGTCTGGGCCTGAGCCTCAGGGGCCTTAGGGCTCACCCTGCCTAAGCCACAGGGCATACAAAGCAACACATAAAGCTCTTTGTGAGGTGATGCCATTCAACTGAAGCCACTCAGTCCCTATTTCGCCCAACTGCCTGTTGGGGTCCTGTGCTTACCGCCATTCAAGGCTCCCAAGTGTCTGGTACTGAACAATGCCCATGCAGCCCAACAGGCCACTTCTGGGCAACACAGCCCATAGTCCTCCAGCTTCACCTTCCAGAAGAAATATGGATGCGTGTTTTTGTAGGTTAAGGCCTTAAAGTAGGCAGACACCCGGTAGCCCCAACTGGTTGTCCAGGGAATCCATGCCCTCAAGACACTTAGGCTAGGGTCCCAAGAATTCTGAACTGCACAGCCTGGCAGTCATACTGTGCACTGCACATGCCTTCCTCGGGGCAGCTGGGGCCACTCCAGGCCTAGAAGCCGGAGCCCCTCTGGAGGAACCACTTGCTTTGGCTAGTGAGCGAAATGTGCCTAAGCCAGATATTTCTGAGGCAAAGGCTAAGGTGACAAAGGTCAGTGTCCATCTGGGCTAGCTGCCTGATAAGAGCCCAGACCCCTTCAGCAGTAATAGCTCCCAGATGTCTCTCAGCGGAGGATAACCCAGCCAGTGGCCTCAGCCCCAGGCTGGCAAAGGACTTCATAGCTGACAGTTCTCCATTTAGGGGCATGGTCAGTTGCCCACCTCCTCTGAGCTACGCAGCTCCCAAATGCGCAGTAGACACCCCGTACTGCCTCGCAGGGCCCACCCCTTCCCCACCCAGGCTTTAGGGGCTGTGGCCAGTCTGCACCCCTGCTAGGCCCCTGGCTGGAGGGAGCTCAGCCCTGAAGCTCTTGCTGAAGGTGCGGTTTTTCAAGGGGCCAGAATCAGTCCCTAGCCCTTTTGGACTAGCTGCCTGGTGAGCTCGCAGCCACAGCCATCCAGGCTCCCAGGTGTCTCTTGTTGGAGGAGGCCTAGCAGCCTGCTAAGCGCCTGGTAAAACAGTCCAGCCATGACAAATACACGCATTTGTGCAGGTCAGGGCTTGGAATTAGGCAGCTGTCAAAAAACATCACCAGCGGGCGGCCAAAACATCCCCACTGGGCGGCCAAAACTGCCTGCCCTGCTCCCCGTGGGCCTCTTCCCAGACTCCCACTACTGGCCAGGCCAGACTGGCACGTGCACAGTAGGCATCCTGTCAGCCGTCGTGCTGCCAGTAACCGGGAGCCTGAGCAGTTCATTGGTTCCCGAACCACCTGCTAGGGCTCGGGGCAGAGGAGCCCACAACCAAACATCTTTCTGAGGTGGCAGCTTGAGAGTGCCCCACTCAGTCCCCATTTCCTCTGACTGCCTGATGGGGTGGTGGGCTTCCCAGCGATCACCGCTCCCAGGTGTCCCTTGTAGGAGGAGCCCCGGCAGCCCTACCATCCCCAGCTGTTCAAGGCAGGCCACACTCCTCGAGTTTCCCCTTCAGAAGGAAAATGGACTCGAGCTTGTGTAGGTTGGGGCTTAGAAGGAGGAAGATGCATGTACCCCCAACAGCCTGCTCTTGGAACCATCCTCTACAGAGCCTGGTTGCATTCCAGCCCCACCCCCAACCCTGACCTGGCAGCCTGCGCTTGAGTAATATGCACTGCCTCAGCCTCCTAACTCTGACCTGCCCTTTAGACCTGAGGGCTGTGGCCAGTCCCACACCCCCTGCCTAGGTCCCCAGGCAGAGGGAGCCCACCCCTGAAGCTTTTTCTGACTTGGCCTCTCTTAGCAGGTGTCAGTTGCTGTCCTTTGGGCCCTGCCTCCTGATGAATTTCTCACTCCACCAGCTGTCAAGTGTCTGTGGTTCCTCTTATGAGAGAGCACCATCCCTACTAGGGAGTGCCATCTTGTCAAGGCAGTCCAGACTCCTCCAGCTTTCCTTGTGGAAGGAAGACATATGTTCATTTGTGCTGCTTAGGGCTTGGAAGGAGGCATAGGTTTTTCTGTTCAACAGCCTGTTCTCATGACCTGATCTCTTTAGACACTCCGTTTGGGTCCCTGGTAATCCTGATTGGCTTGGCTTGCACATATGCACAATATAGAACCCATCAGCTCATCTGGAGCAACCTCGTCCCTCAAGGTTGGTGGTACTAGGCACCACCAGGCTTTGGGAGCTCAGGCTGTATGGCAACCCACTGAATAGCCTTTCTAGGAGGCTATTCCTCGAGAAGTATATTCCCCCATCTGGCAGCTAGTCCACCTGGGGACTGTAGGTCACCAGTTTTAAGCTGCTGCCTGATAAAGAAACTCAGGGTGGGATCCCTCTGCCCAGGACTACGCAGGTGTTTCTGGACCAAAGGATCTTTTCAGGCCTGTGGGTTCTTCACCACCCATCCTAGAGTATCAAAAGTCATAATGTTCATTCAGGAGCATGGCAAGTCAGGGTAGCCAGGGACCTGCCATCAGATAGGCTGATCACAAGATGAGCTGTTGGAATACAAGGCATCTTAGCTTCTTTCCAAGGTCTAACATACACAAGTGTACATACTTATTCTCCCTTAGGGTAAAGCTGGAGAATTTAGACTGCCTCGCCAAGACAGGTGCTGAGAGGCTGCAGGGATAGTCTCCCATGAGAAACACCTAGCAGTCTTGATTACTGGAAAGCAGAGACTTCATCAGGCAGCCAGTCCAAATGGGCACTGTCACCAGATGAAGGATGCTGCCTTAGAAAGATTTTTGTGGGATGGACTTTCTTTGCCCTAGAGGCAGGCAAGTGATACTCAACTGATACCAGGTACACAGGTCTTAGGGTCTTGGCCCCCTTGCCAGACTGATGGAGGACATAGTGTGTGCGTGCAAGTTGCATGGATCAAGGCCCCCAGGGTCCTTGAACAGGACTGTGTATCTTTTTTTTTTAGGACCGTGTATCTTGAGGCTGTTTCATGGAGGGGATTATCGGGGGGTACCCGCATCTGCCTAATTCCAAGCCATAATCTATACAAATGCACATATTCCTTCTGAAGAGAAAGCTAGAGAAATCTCAACTACATTGCCAGGGCTAGGAGGAGATGGGACCTTGCACAGAATGGTCCTGTCGGCCTGGTTCCCAAGCCCAACGTACACACATGAGCATAGATATTGGCTTTTCCTCCATCCCTGTTTTTAACTCAGGTCACATAGGACCACATGCCCAAATAAATGACTTACACATAAGATTTAACAGTAAGATCTGATTTCAGGGGCATCAGTGTCCATAAAAATTATTTTTTTCAAAAAAATTATTTTTTTTCGGATTATAGAATCAGCTTTTCAAAGATACACAGTAAAGGAAAGGAATAAGATTTATTCTAGATTCCTGAAGATTCCTATGAGAATTCCTTCTCCCATATGTACCCTTTCCCTCAAGGCTGCCCACGCCAAATCCCATTCCACCATCATTTCTTGGAACTCAATAAATCACAGCCACTTCTCTCTGCAAAAAGCCCAAAGAGGACACAAGTGGCACATGGCAAAGGCATATTACCAAAATAAGGCTGAGGCCAAGAGTTTCTATGATGGACGAGTCTTTTCACTCTGAGCAATCTCAGATGCAAGCCTGGCCAACAAACTTAATGCTCAGAAAGCACCTTCGACCATGAGTTCTACATGACTCAGAGCAGACACCTGCAGTATCTGATAAACCCATTACTCTTTAACACTTGATCTCTTTGGTCCATATTTCTGGTTATAAATATAACCATGGACTATGTTGAGCAATTTATCACTTTCACCATAATATTTTACTAAAAATAATTTTTTGGTCAAAAAAATATATATATATGGTTTCTTGACCAAACAATTTGTGATCATTGGACTTTTGAGCAATTGTCATTAATGGATAGTTTTTTAAACAGGATAATTTCACGACTCTCATGCAAATATAAAATAAGAACAGGTCAAAGATGTTATTTAACACATTGACAAGTTAGAGGACAAAGATAATTACAATTGGTTCAAAGAATAATTCAAATATATATATGTACACACACACACACACATGCAGTCAGTAACACTGAAATGAATTTATAAATTGTTGCAAAATTGGAAAAACTCCAAGAGAAAGGGAACCCAATTGCATTTCCACACATCAAAATTTATCTGCATGTCTGTGGATAAGAGGCGTTTGCATTGCTCTCAGCCATCTACAATTCATAGACTTACAAAAGGATCACTCAGAAGGGCATGTTTAGACAATATCCACCTGCTTTTCTATTAAACACACCTGGTAATCATTTTGCTCTGTTTCAGCATCTTTCACATCTCTCCCCACGTTGTCTTGTTTAATCCCCTCATTTTACAGATAAAGAAAAGGAGGCCTAGATGAAAATAGCAGCCATTATAATATATTTGCCACGCAGAAGTCAGTCAAATCTGAAGTTCCGGGCACCTGCTTCTCCGGGACCTGGACTTTGTGTGTGTGTGTGTGTGTGTGTGTGTGTGTGTGTGTGTGATTTTATTTATTAATTTGACAGAGACAGAGATCACAAGCAGACAGAGAGGCAGGCAGAGAGAGCGAGCGCGGGAAGTAGACTCCCTGCTGAGCAGAGAGCCCAATGTGGGACTTGATCCCGGACCCCGAGATCATGACCTGAGCTGAAGGCAGCGGTGTAACCCCCTGAGGCACCCAGGTGCCCTGGACCTGGACTTCTGACCTTCACTTCTCCATCTTCCTTCAGTCACTACGTTCCTTTATTTCCACTGTTCATTGAATTAACCTATTGCTTTTCATTTCCTAATATCATCCTTCTGCCAACCTCATTCTTACCCTAGGTCAAGGTGACAGTCTGTTTTGTCTAGTGACTTCTCATAGGTAACCTCAGCTGCTGTCATTTTATTTGCCAAACTTGGAATAAAGTCAGAGCCTTATGTTGTTTCTGCATTGCTATCCACCGATAAACCCGAGGTTTGTGATCAGAAGACAAGAACTGCTTTGAATCCCACAGACCAAAAAAAAAAAAAAAAAGTAGGTTAGCTCAAAGTATCTTTTCGTACCTTGCTGGTTTCTCAGTTTCTGTTTTTTTCTCTCAGAAGAGTTAACAGAGAATGCAAACCAGAGGAGATTTCCCGGCCGGTTAGCTGGGACTGCTGTCTCTCATGGAAACTCACCTGTCAATCTCTTCCTCCACCTTCCCTACTTTCAAATCCTCTGCATCCTCTAATACTCTGCCAGAGGCAAAGTCCTTCACAGAGTGGCCTGTGTACAGTTTAAAAAGGGGTCTTGATATATACTGTGGGATGACTATGCTTTGAATCAAGAATGATAGGGACATGAAATAAAGCAAAAACCCACGACAGGAAATCAGATAGCAAGACTTGTCCACTACAAGCCCCATGGGACTGCAAGCCCCATGGGACAAGATGGAAGGACACTTGGGTCAGATTTCCTAGCATTCAGTGCCACTGAGCAAGGTTAAGCTGCTTGCAGGGCTTGGGAAATATGGCTGCAGTCATCTAAGGAAGTGAAAAAGCAACAAGGAACCAGAACAATCAATTTACCTACAGAGAAAAGGTATCTTGATTTATTTCCTCTTGTATTGTTTGTTATAAATAGCTTGGCATTGGCCTCCTTGTACTTGCTTAAGGGAAAGGATTTGAGGTCTTATTGTTCTTCCTTCTGTTATACTGATACATGAAAGGGCAAAGGTGGAAGGTTACTCCCCATTGGCAAATTTCTGACACCAAACCAGCTGAACTAAGGAGGAGACTCATGAGATTGGCATGTTCAGAGATATCTGGTAGTCCAGACAGAAGTAAATCACAAGAAAAAAAAGAAGTCATAAGACTCATTTCTACAGAAAGGAAGTGGCTAATACATGGTAGACAATACATACAGAATGAACAGGGGAGAAACAGAGTGAGAGACCACAACCAGTTTCACTATATGGTTACTTGTTTAAAGGTTTTTTAAAATTCATATTGGAGGGTACCTGGGTGGCTCAGTCAGTTAGGCATCTGCCTTCCCTCCAGTCATGATCCTGGGGTCCTGGGATTGAGCACTGTGTCAGGCTCCCTCCTGGGCGGGGAGTCTGCTTCTTCCCCTCCCTCTGCCCCTCTGCCCTGCTCATGCTCTCTCTCCCTCAAATAAATAAATAAAATCTTAATAAATAAATAAAATCTTATTAATTGATTGATTGATTGATTGATTCATATCAGGACTGAATCCACTATATGTAAACTTGACACTCCTGAGGGAGGGCGGATCAGACATTCTCAAGGAAAGCTTGTCTTCAAATGCCTACCCTAAATGTGGTATACTGTGCTTTGGGACAGGGTGCCACCTGGTGGTCAATGGTAAATTTGTTTTCAAGTTGGGGGTCAGTAAGCCAACCAAGTCAAAAGTCTGAACTAGTACTGTCCAATTTATCTGTAAAGCGAGCCACATATGTGGGAAGTATGTGGAGAACTGAGGACCATGTGGGTGCTAGCATGTGTTAGCAGTTTCTGTAGAAATGGGCAAAGGTTGTGGGAAACATTTCTTGAGAATAGAGATGATGAGAGACGAATCTTGGTTTGACACTAGATTCTTCTCACTAGGCCATCCATCTCATCTAAGAATCTGTTGAATGATCCACAAGCTCCAGGAACTGAGCCTTATTCTGGGTACCCAGCTTTTTATTCAGGAATATTTTGGACCACCTGTATTGACCTGAGGTCAGAGTGGGTAATGAATGAGGACTATTTGTGCTGAGCGTACTTAAGTGGAGCCCCAGAGTACTAGTACATATTATTTAACTCCAAGTTTAACGAGGGTCACCTGGGGAACCTGGGTGGCTCTGACGGTTAAGCAGCTGCCTTTGCCTCAGGTCATGATCCCAGAGTCGGGAGGTCGAGCGCTGCACTGGGCTCCTTGCTCAGTGGAGAGCCTGCTTCTCCCTCTGCCTCTGCCACTCCCCCTGCTTGTGCGCACACTCTATCAAATAAATACATTAAAAAAAAAAAAAGTTGCATGCACCACCAACTGAGCCAGGCAGGCATCCCTCATAACCTCACCTTTTATGGTTCAGCATTCCTAACCACAAAAAGACTTGAAACCATTCACAATCTTGAGATGTACAGGTCTATACCTGCATAATGGCCTGGGAGTTCCAGAAGGAGGAGACACGACTATACTGAGAGACAGCAGGTACTGGAAAGGAGAATGTCCACAGGACAGAAACCCTATTTAATTCACCCAGAGAGTGTCTGCATTTGCTTTTTCCTCCATCGGTACCTTCTCTGACATATGTCTGCACAGCTGTCATGCCATGGAAGAAAGTTATATATATCAAGATGTTGATTGTAACACTGAAATAGCAAAAACTTGGAAAATATCTCAGTAATTATGATCCCTATGGAACTCTTTAATATGACTTGTATGGCCAGGCATCTAGCTTCTCCCTGCCTCATGGACCTCATCTGTGCTTAGTTCTCTCTGTTCAGGCCACACTGAACATGTGTTCATCCCTCACACCAGTATCCCTCTCACCACAGGGCTTTTGTATCTGCTCTTCCCTTTACCTTTTTAACTTTTCCTGACTTTCAGATCTCAGTCTCCTCAGGCTGTCCCTGACCTTCTGACAAGGAATCCCTAATCTTTAAGCTTTCCACTCTTACAAATATGTACTCTCAGAGCATTTTTCTCATCCTTCTACCTCTCATTTTTCATGATGTATATTCATATGTATATACACACAACTGTTTTGATTAATGTCAGTGGCCTCCATTGGTGTGTAAGTAGACAGGGTCAGTGTTCAATTTCATTCTCTATTTCATCAACACCTAACACAATACATTCCATAACTATTTGTTTAATATGTATATCAGTGAATGCAATTCTTATTTGTGGTGATTTTCAAAATACTTAACAACTAATATGGCACGGACCCTTCTCATTCACCACTGGAGATAGCCATTAAATAACCAGCATAACTACACATGTCAATGTAAGGACCTGTTTAGCCAGAGTGACTCCATGTTGGGTAAATAGCCATTTTGTTGTTTGTGCAGTAAACTTAAATTGACTCTCTCCCCCAGAGAAACTTACTTAGAAACAAGTCCGGCAAACCAGTAAAATGTAGTCGGCTAGTTCCTGATAATAGAGCCCAGAATACAAGGACGAGTCAGGCCAGATGGAGACATCTAATCAGTACGAAGTACTGTTTGTAACAGTGAGAAGGTCTTGCCCAAACCAAAGTGACTCCATCTTGGGAAGGACGACAATCTTATTATTCACACTGAATATGTTAACTGACTAAGCCTTCCCAGAAAGTACTGTTTGTAACAGTTCCTGGTATATAGTAATCTTGAATAACACGTCACCAGACCAGATAAAACTAGCCAATCAACAAGAGACACACAAACCCGGTGGGCTGAGATACTAAAATATGGGTTACAGTTTTACCCAATAAAAAGTAGCCTGTAAGATTGGGAGGGGTCGCTCTCTTCGGAGGTGGCCCTGACCGGTCTGTCAGTCAATTTTTGAGCCTGTAAGCTGGGGGTGGTCGCTCTCTTCAGAGACCACCCTGGCTGGTCAGTCTGACTTCTAATGCTTGGCATAGAATAGAGCTTTGCCTAACTTTAACTTTGTTTCAGTCTCATTCCCCTCGCCGATCAATCTGATTTCTAATAGTTGGCATAAAATAAAGCTTTAAATAACTTTCACTTTGTCTCAGTCTCGTTTTGTTTAATAATGGACCTAACAGTCAACACCAACTATATATTAATCCTGACTGTATTACAATACCAAGGGTTCTTTCTTTTTAAGTTTATTTATTTTTTTAGTAATCTCTACACCCAATGTGGGGCTTAAACTCATGACACCGAGATCGAGAGTTGCATGCTCTTCCGACTGAGCCAGCCAGGCACCCCCACGATCCTAAGGGTTCTAACATAAACTTACTGCTTTCATTCTGACCTATTACAGGATTTACATGGGACTGTAAATAATTAAACAATAAATTTAAAATACATGCAAAAATCAAATCAGATCTAGATCTACGTGCTGAGTTTGAATTAGATACTGAATCATTTAGGTTTAGTATCAGCTGCATGTAATAGAAAATCCAAATTAGGAGCACCTGGGTGGTTCAGTCAGTAAAGCACCTGCCTTTGGCTCAGGTCATGACCCCAGGGTCCTGGGATTGATCCCCACATCAGGCTCCCTGGTTAGCACTGAGTCTGCTTCTCCTTCTCCCTCTGCCTGCCACTCCCCCTGCTTGTGCTCTCTCTCTCTGTCAAACAAACAAAATATTTTAAAAAGAAAGAAAGGAAGGAAGGAAAGAAGAGAGAGAGAGGAAGGAAGAAAGGAAGAAAGAAAGAAAATCAATCCACGTTAACAATGAATAAGTCTTGGGGTGCCTGGCTAGCTCAGTCAGAAGAACATGTGAGTCTGGATCTCGGTGTTGTGAGTGTGAGCCCCACACTGTGTAGAAATTATTTTTAAAAATAAAGTTTAAAAAAATGAGTAAGTCTTGCATGCAATAAGTTTTCATCATCACACATATACATACATTCACAAATCCAATCTGGAATTAGTATGGAGACTTCAAGATATCATCAGGAACACAGGCTCTTCAAGCTTTCTGCCCCTGCCTCACTGGAATGTTTGTCTTCATGGTCTAAGATGGCTGTTGGAGTTCCAGCCATCACATTTACATTCTAGACACAAGATGGAATACTAAGGTGAAAAGCAAGAGAGAGAAAAAGACATGTATCAACCTTTGAATCAGTTTTCCAAAAAGTGCCATATGATTTTAATTCCTTGCATCTCACTGGCAAGAATTTAGCCATGTGGCTACACCTAGCTGCACGGGAGACTGGAAAAATGGGAGCATTTGATCTAGGCAGTTATGTGACAAGCTAAAATCAGAGATTGTAGGACTTTGGAAGATGAAGACAAGTTGGGGTAGGTGGCTAACAGTCTCTACTTCAGACAGATTCATATATTACACTATTTCTTTTAATGGGAGGGAATACATAGAAATTTAAGAAACTGGTTTAAGGGGTGCTTGGAAAGGGGTAGTAAGAAGAGGAGAATGGGAATGGAGTAATACAGATGAGGATGGAGTTATATTTCTTTTTTTTTTTAAGATTTTATTTATTTATTTGACAGAGAGAGAGAGAGATCACAAGTAGGCAGCGCAGCAGGCAGAGAAAGGGAGAAGCAGGCTCCCCACTGAGCAGAGAGCTCAATGCAGGGCTCAATCCCAGGACTCTGAGATCATGGCCTGAGCCAAAGGCAGAGGCTTAACCCACTGAGCCACCCAGGTGCACCTTCTTTTTTTTTTTTTTTTTTAAGGTTTTATTTATTTATTTGACAAAGAGAGAGAGATCACAAGTAGGCAGAGCAGAAGGCAGAGGGAGAAGGAGAAGCAGGCTTCCCCAGACCACACGGTTTTGGGTTTGAATTGACCAATCCAGCCTTAGCCCAGAATCCCCAAAGCCCTCCCTACCTATGGAGAATGATAAAGGCATGTGCCCCAGGTCCTCTCCCTCTCTGCCTGCACCTGCCCTGACCTTTCCAAGTGCTCAAGTGGCCCCTTGCCCCATGCTGTGTACTTCCTCCAGATCTTGTGAGTAATAATCCTCTCTTTCAATTTCCCTCCTAATCTTTTGTTGAACCATGGCAACACTGACATCTTGCATTTCTTCAGCAAATATTAATTTAACAAAATTATAACAAAAACAGGGACGCCTGGGTGGCTCAGTTGGTTAAGCGGCTGCCTTCAGCTCAGGTCATGATCCCGGCATCCTGGGATCGAGTCCCACATCGGGCTCCTTGCTCGGCGGGGAGCCTGCTTCTCTCTCTGCGTCTGCCTGCCATTCTGTCTGCCTGTGCTCGCTCTCTCTCCCTCTCTCTCTGACAAATAAATAAAATCTTTAAAAATATATATATTAAAAAAATTATAACAAAAACATATTCTGGACTTCTAGAATAAGGAAAGGAAACTAAGAAATTGGAGGTATAGTGCAAGAAACCACAATGTAAGGGAAAATTTCCACAAGCAACATCAAGACATTGTAGACCCATTCACCAGTGAAACCAGTGAAGATTTTGTTAAAAAGCAAGCAAAAAAAAGTGTTTGTCTTTCCCCACCACTGCCACCGAGTCTCTGGGAGATGGAGGCTCAGGTGTGCTCCAGATTGGACTCCACCAGTAACCCACTGCCATGGCTGAGGAAGGCATGGCAGCTGGCAGTGGAATGGGTGTTGGGACTCTGCTTTGCAAGAGGTGCAGAAGACCATCCTCCTCCACAACAGCCTAGCATGTGGAATTCGCTAAGCAGCCAAAGCTTTAGACAAGCTCCAAGCCCACATTTGTATGCTTGCATCCAGCTGGGATAACGCTGTGTCTGTCAGTTTGGTGGAGGCCTTTGGTGCTAAACACCAAATCAACCTCATTAAGGCCAATGACAACAAGAAACTAGGGGGATGGGTAGATGGGTAGGCCTCCGCAAAGTTGACAGAGAGGTAAAACCCCACAAAGTGGTTTGTTGGAGTTGTATGGTGGTTATGGCAAAGACTCTCAGACCAAGGATGTCGTCAAGGAATACTTCACGTGCTCAAAATGAACAAATAAAAAACCTGGTTCTTGTTGAAAAAGAAAAAAAACAAAATTATTTAAAATCTCTAGAAATGGGGCACCTGGGTGGCTCAGTCGGTGAAGTGTCTGCCTTCGGCTCAGGTCATGGTGTCAGGGTCCCGAGACTGAGTTCCATGTTGGGCTCCCTGCTCAGTGGGGGAGCCTGCTTCTCCCCCTCCTCCCTGCTTGTGTTGTCTGTCACTATCTCTGTCTCTCTCAAATAAATTTTAAAAATCTTAAAATAAAAATAAAATCTCTAGGGGTGCCTGGGTGGCTCAGTGGGTTAAAGCCTCTGCCTTCGGCTCAGGTCGTGATCCCAGGATCCTGGGATCGAGCCCCGCATCAGGCTCTCTGCTCAGCGGGGAGCCTGCTTCCTCCTCTCTCTCTGCCTGCCTCTCTGCCTACTTGTGATCTCTGTCTGTTAAATAAATAAATAAAATCTTTAAAAAAAAATAAAAAAATAAAAAAATAAAATCTCTAGAAATGGTCCCTAGGACATATAGCCTGTAAAAAAATACTAGAAAGAAAAAAAAAAGAAATTAATTTACTAAAACAAAACAAAATAAAAACTACTAAAATTCAGTACAACTACTAAGAGTCTATGGTAATTAAGCTGAGACCTGCCCCTCCTTACCCCACTCCCACTCAGCAAGATGAACACTCAGGACCAGTACAGCCAAGAAAGAACACAGCACTCCCTCTCCCCCCAGTTGGAGGGCTATTTCCTACATGCAGCAGGACATCAACATTTCTGTCTGGTCCCCATCAACCTTTTGTGGAGGCTTACTTTTTCTGAGTGTCACTGGGAAATGAGGGCTCCTTTCTTCTGCCCAGTTCTCACTCACAGGACTGAGGCTCTACCCTGGATGTGGTGCCTCTGGGAGTCCACAGTTCTGATTGTCCTCGCTTCTGCTCACCAGGCAGTGGTTCCAAGCTGGAAGAGGCAAGCCAGGAAGATGTGATGTTACTACCCCCTCTCTACTGAGTGCTCAGTTCCTATGGCAAGAGTGTCACTGGGAGGGGCGCCTGGATGGCTCAGTGGGTTTAGCCTCTGCCTTCGGCTCAGGTCATGATCCCAGGGTGCTGGGATCGAGCCCCACATCGGGCTCTCTGCTCAGTGGAGAGCCTGCTTCCTCCTCTCTCTCTGCCTGCCTCTCTGCCTACTTGTGATCTCTCTGTCCAATAAATAAATTTTAAAAAATCTTAAAAAAAAAAAAAAGAGTGTCACTGGGAGAGAAGTGTGCCACTGTCTCCCATCCCCCCTCGGAGTACTGGCTCAGAGATTTTGCCTAAGGAAAGAAGCAGGATGAAAAAGACAGCTCTTACTCTATTCGCAAAGACACTGACTATCTGCTAACCATGCGGAGAAGTTCAAGCCTGAGGGTTCTCTCAAAAACAGTGGAGATTGTGGTGACAGGCAACTAAGAGGAGAATGACATCTTTATTAGATATATAGGTAAAGTATAGGCCAGCTAGAAAACCTGGGAAAGGGAGGAGGGAAGAGCCTACCTGCGATCAGAATAAACTCAAATACTGCTCTCAAAAAACCATTCTGTCTGGGCACCTGGGTGGCTCAGTAGGTTGAGTGTCTGGCTCTTGACTTCAGCTCAGGTCATGCTCTTAGGGTCTTGAGATCAAGTCTTCTGTTGGTTCAGTGCTCTGCGCGTGGTGTGGAGTCCGCTTGAGATCTTCTCTCCTTCTGCTCCTCCCTTAGCACATTCTTCCTCTCCCTCTCTCTCTCTTTCAAAATAAATAAGTAAGTAAAATCTTGAAAAAAAAAAGGATTTGAATTACTTATTTTTCTTATTTTTCTGAAAGACAGAGACAGAGAGAGAGAACACAGGGAGAAGGGCAGAGGCAGAGGGGGAAGTGGGCTCCCATCCAAGCAGGGAGCCCAATATGGGCTTGATCCCAGGACTCTGGGATCATGACCTAAGCTGAAGGCAGATGCTTAACCAACTGAGCCACCCAGGTGTCCCACAATAAACAAAGTCATTAAAAAAAAAATTCTATTCTGTCAAAGGAGCCTGAATTGCACTGGTTTCATCTGAAGAGCAATTTTTGCACCAGGCCTTTGCCAAAAATAATAGAGTAACCAGTGGGCAATTTAGTGGAGTCTAACAGCGGTGCGGTCCAAAGAAGAGATATTAAAGAAAGCCCTGCCAAAATGTCCACATCCCAGAGTGACTAGGGATGATGAGGGCAACATTAGAGGTTTACCACAAGTGAAGGGGAGGGTGGAGAGAGAGGAGGGTATGCTAAAATGATCCAGCCAGTCACTAAACAAATAAATAAGCAAGTAACAACAGCAAGCCCTATTGGAAGGGTTACTACGATATTATTGGAAATGTCCAGTTTCTGACCAAAAGAAAAAAATTACGGTACATGCAAAGAAACAAGAAAGCATGACTTAACGCTGAAACAAAAAAACAAAAACAAAAAAACAGGCAACACATACTGCATGTGAGAGCATCCAGATGTCAGAGTTAACAAACCAAACCTTCCCAGTAGCCATTTGTTTCATGTTGGTACCAACCTATAGAGAGAAAAGGTCCTGGCTAGAAATGCCTGGGGGCAATGCCACTTCCCCAGTGTGTTCTTACGACTGCAAGATGCAAGTCAGCAACAGCCATGAGGAAATGCTGGGGGAATAAAATAAGGTTTATTACTGACAAGTCCTGGAGGGTTGGTACATGGTTCATCCGGGGCTATACAGTGAGATCAGGGGTATAGACAGAGAACATGGCCCTGGGGTTTTGCCGTTACTGCAGTCAGGGCTGGGTTGCCTAGGGTTTTACAGGTTCATTCTCTATTGGTGAATTTAAAACCTAAAAGTAGGAATTAAAGTGCATGAAGAGAAAAACATAGCCCCTCAAATACTAGCAAACCAAGTGGCAATATATAAAAATGGTGCACCATGACCAAGAGAGATTTTATCCAAGGAATGTGAGTTTGGTTTAATATAATTATTTTATTTATTTATTATTTTAATGCATCATATCACTAAAATGAAAAAAGAATCACATGATCACCTCAATAGACACAAAAAAGCATTCGATAAAATTCAACACCTTGTCAGGAAAACAAAACACTCAACAAACTTCAACAAACAGGGACAGAAGGGAACCTGACAAAAGAGTATCTATAGGGTACCTGGGTGGCTCAGTTGGTTGAGTGAATGCCTTTGGCTTGGGTCATGATCCTGGAGTCCCAGAATTGAGTCCCACATTGGGCTCTTCTCTCTCTGACCCTCTCCCTTCTCATGCTCTCTCTCCCTCATTCTCTCTCCCTCAAATAAATAAATTAAATCTTTTTTTAAAAGAGTGTCTATAAAATCTCACAACTAACATATTTAACAACTAACATATTTAATGGCGGAAGACTGGATTTTGGGACACTTGGGTGGCTCAGTTGGTTAAGTGTCTACCTTCAGCTCAGGTCATGATCCCTGGGTCCTGGGATAGAATCCCACATCAGGCATCCTGTTTGGTGGGGAGTCTGCTTCTCCCTCTGCCTGCTGCTCCCCCTGCTTGTGCTCTCTCTCTGACAAATAAATAAATAAAATCTTAAAAAAAAAAAGAAAGAAAGAAAGACTGGATGTTTTCCCCCTAAAATCAGGAATAAGACTAGGATGTCCACCTCGCTATTTCTGTTCAAAGTTGTAATAGAAGGTTCTAGTCAAGGAAATTGGTCAAGGATAAAAGAAGGCATCCAGACTGGAAGGGAAGAAGTAAAATTATCTCTGCCCACAGATGATGTAGCCTTAAATAGAGAAAATCCTAAGGAATTACCCGAAAAACTATTAGAAATAAGAAACAGTTCTATTTTCATCAAGGCTACAGAAAACAAGATCAAATTTTTTCTATATACTTTCAATGAACAATCTGAAAATGAAATTAATAAAATAATTTCATTTGAAATAGCATCAAAAAGAATACAACTCGGTTGCCTGGGTGTCTTAGTCGGTTAAACGTCTGCCTTCAGCTCAGGTCATGATCCCAGGATCCTGAGATCAAGCCCTGCATCAGACTCCCTGCTCAGCAAAGAGCCTGTTTCTCCCTTTCCCTCTGCCTGCTGCTCTGCCTATTTGCACTCTCTCTCTCCCTGTCAAGTAAATAAAATCTTTAAAAAAAAAAGAAGATAACTCTTAGAAACATACTCACAAAACAAGTATAATATTATATGTTGAAAACTATAAAACATTGCTGAAAGAAATCATAAGACATCTAAATAAAGTGAAAAAATTCCATATTTTTATATATCAGAAGATCAGAAGACAATATTATAAAGGTGGCAGTATTCCCCAAATTCATCTACAGATTCAATGCATTCTCTATCAGAATCCCAGGTGACTTTGTAGAAATTTACAACCTGATTCTAAACTGCACATCTTATTACAAGAGCTTCTGAAAAGCTCAAAACAATCTTAAAAAAGAACAAACATGGAGGACTCACATTTCCTCATTTCAAAATACACTACAAAGTAATGGTAATCAAAACAGTATGGTCCTGGCTTAAGATTAGACATAAAAATCAATAAATAGAAGTGAGAGCCCAGAAACAAACCCATGTGTCTAGGGTTTATTTATTTAGTTATTTATTATTACTAACATATAATGTATTATTTATTTCAGGGGTACAGGTCTGTGATTCATCAGTCTTACACAACAGACAGCATTCGCCACAACACATACTCTCCCCAATGCCTATCACCCAGCCACCTTATCCCCCTACCTACCTCCCCTCCAGCAACCTTCAGTTTGTTTCCTGAGACTGAGTCTTTTGTGGTTTGTCTCCCTGTTTGGTTTCATCTTGTTCCATTTTTTCCTCTCTTCTCCTATGAGCCTCTGCCTTGTTTCTCAAATTCCACATATCAGTAAGATCGTATAATTGTCTTTTTCTGATTGACTTATTTCACTTAGCATAATACCTTCTAGTTCCATCCATGTCATTGCAAATGGCAAGATTTCAGTTTTTTGATGGTTGCATAATATTCCATCGTATATATGGACCACATCTTTATCCATTCAACTGTTGATGGACATCTAGGCTCTTTCCATAGTTCGGCTATTGTGGACACTGTTCCTATAAACTTTTGGGTGCATGTGGCCATTTGGATCACTACATTTGTATTTTGGAGGTAAATACCCAGTAGTGCAACTGTAGGAGCCATAGGGTAGCTCTATTTTCAACTTTTTGAGGAACCCCCATACTGTTTTCCAGACTGGCTGCACCAGTTTGCATTCCCACCAACAGTGTAGGAGGGTTCCCCTTTCTCCGCATCCTCGCCAACATCTCTTGTTTTCTGACTAGTTAATTTTAGCCATTCTGACTACTGTGAGGTGGTATCTCATTGTGGTTTTGATTTTTATTTCCCTGATGCCAACTGATGTTGAACACTTTTTCATATGTCTATGGGCCATTTGGGTATCTACTTTGGAGAAGAACATAAGATTCTTGGTCTCAAGGTCATGAGTTTGAGCCCCACATTGGGGGTTGAGATTACATTAAAAATTTTAAGAGGCCCCTGGGTAGCTCAGCTGGTTAAGCAACTGACTCTTAGTTTTGGCTCAGGTCATGATCTTGGGGTTGTGAGATCAAGCCCTGCATTGGGCTCTGAACTGAGCAGGGAGTCGGCTTCAGATTCTGTCCCTCCGTCTCCTGCTGCTCCTCCCCCTTTCTCACGTTTTCTTTATGTCTTTTTTAATTTTTTTAAAGATTTTATTTATTTATTTGACAGAGAGAGACACAGAGAGAGAGGGAACACAAGTGGGGGGAATGGGAGAGGGAGAGGCAGGCCTCCTGCCCAGCGGGAAGCCTGACGCAGGGCTTAATCCCAGGACCCTGAGATCATGACCTGAACTGAAGGCAGACACTTAATGACTGAACCACCAAGGCACCCCTTAAATATCTTTAAAAATTTTTTTACACTGTCTTGAGGTTTTTTATTTTATTTACATTTATCATGCCATGAATTCATAGGGAATGGATTCTAGCAGTTCGGGCTCCTTTCCACTGGTTCTCACAAAATGTGTTTCTCTGGGTGGGGCAGGCTGGCACTTGAGTTGCACTCAAGTACCTTTCTCTTTGGCTTCCTTCTTTTTCTGGTGATATTCCTTCACACGTTTCAGGAAGCTATCTCAGCTCTTTGAGTGTTTAATATGCTCAATGCATACCTTGATTCTCTTGCAAGAATCTTGCCCTTAATTTGTTTGTTTACAACAATGCCAACAGCATGTTGAGTAACATTATAGACTCTTCCAGTTTGTCATGGTGACATTTGTGGGACATGCCTTTTTGAACAGCGCCCATTTTCTTCATGTCCCCAATGTCATCTTTCTCGTAGATTCCCATGTATGTGGCCAAAGGAACAACTCCATCTTTTCTAAAAGGCCTAGAGAACATATAGTGGACACCTCTCCTTTTTCCCTTTGTGTTGGTCATTTTGGTGAATTACTGGATGATGGCTGTTCCAGATGAAAGGAAAGCAAAAATTTTTAAAACTAAAATATAAATGGGGTGCCTGGGTGGTTTAGTTGGTTAAGTGACTGACTCTTGGTTTAGGCTCAGGTCATGATCTCAGGGTCATGGGATCTAGCCCCATGTCATTGGGCTCTGTGTTCAGAGAGAGATTGGCTAGAGGTTCTTTCTATCCTCCCCCCACACTCTCTCTCTCCCTCTTTCTCTCTCTCTAAAATAATAAATAAATATTTAAAATAATATATAATAAATAAATAAAATAAAATATTAAATTTTAAATTTTCTTTTCTTTTCTTTTTTAAAAGATATTATTTATTTATTTATTTGACACACTGAGGGAGATCACAAGTAGGCAGAGAGACAGGCAGAGAGAGAGGGGGTAGCAGTCTCCCTGCTGAGCAGAGAGCCTGATGCGGGACTCCATCACCGGACCCTGAGATCATGACCTGAGCCGAAGGCAGAGGCTTTAACCCACTGAGCCACCCAGGCGCCCTAAAAATTAAATTCTTTTTTAAAAAATTTTTTAAAAGATTTTTATTTATTTATTTGACAGACAGAGATCACAAGCAGGCAGAGAGATAGAGAGAGAAGGAGGGGAAGCAGGCTCCCCGCTGAACAGAGAGCCTGATGCAGGGCTCGATCCCAGGACCCTGGGTTCATGACCTGAGCCGAAGGCAGGGGCTTTAACCCACTGAGTCACCCAGGAGCCCCTAAAAATTAAATTCTTAAAATTAAGAACATTAAAATGGACAAAGAGGAGCACCTGGCTGGTTTAATTGGTAAAACATGTGACTCTTGATGTCAGGATCATGAATTAGAGCCCCATGTTGGGCATCAGTCATGAAAAGGAATGGAGTGCTGATATATGCTTCAATAATGGACAAATTGTGAAAACATGTTAAGTGAAAAAAGCCAGTCACAGATGGCATACATTGTATGATTCTCTTTCTGTGAGGTGTCCAGAAGAGGCAATCCTCAAATAGTCAATTTGAGACAGAAAGCAGATTAGTGATTGCCAGGAACCGGGACATGGGAGACCAGGAAAGAACCAGTGATGCGTGCAGCGTTTCTTTAGGAAGTGATGAAATGTTCTGGAATTATATAATGGTGATGGTTGCACAACTTTGTAAGATACTAAAACCCACCAAACTGTACACTCTAAGTGGATGAATTCTGTATGGTATATGAATTATATCTCAATATAGCTATTTCTTTAAAAAGGAAGCAAGGATGAGCAAAGATACTGGAGAACATGAGGGTATATCTAAAACACAAACATAGCGACAGCTAAATAAGGGATTAAATGAGTGGTAGAATTAAAAAGAAAACAAATCATTGGGGTCGTGTGCTTCCACAGGCACACATGGAATAATTTTAATTTCAAAAAGGGTAAGGACTGCAGTTGATTAAAACATATTGAATATATAAAAAGTCATGAGTTCAGAATAATTTTTTTAGAAAGGAAATAGTCCTAGAGATAGCCAGGCCATCAACTTATTCCTCTGAAAATTGGAATTCTGCTTTTCTAATACAAATAAAACTTCAGTATAACCTAATACCCCGTGGATAAGGGAACGTATTTCAGTACAGAAGAATTCTAGATAGGGCTGGGACTAGGGTAAGGTGAATCAAGGGCCTAGGGTAGAAAATTTAAGGAGTACTTGCTTAGCCTTGATTCTAGTTAACAAATGCAGGCATATCCAAGTTAGAAAATTGTTTCAACCATTAGTGAAATAACTGATTCAGGCACTAGTCATTAATGCTGCTGAAACAACTACAAGAAAAACTGATAGGAAATGTATAAAAACAGGTTGTCACCAACCAAACTCAACAATCAATCTTAAAGTCACAAAAAGTGAGGAAACCAGCATCCCATGCCTCGTGATGTGGGTACAGAAAGTACACAGCCCCACTTAGTGAGGATTCTCAGGGAAAAAAATTTAAGTCATAATGAAATCAAACCGGGGCACCTGTGGTTCAGTCAGTGAAACATGCGAGTCTTGATTTTGGGGCTGTGAGTTTGAGCCCCACGCTGGGGGTAGAGATTACTTAAAAATAAAATCTTTAAAAAATAATTATAATAGTGCAATCAAAACTTTAAAACTGACCCCTAGTCCACAACAAATATTGAGCATAAAGGATGCAGTCCACAAGGAAGCAATACACAAGATGTCAAAGGAGGGACTTTATATTAGACTCTAATTTCATCAGCAAGTCAATGAAAGGAAAAATAAAAGGGGTGGGGACTGTTCTAGATTAAGAGAAACATAAGACTTGAAAGACTTATGAGAAACACAAGACATAACAACCAAATAAAATGGATCCTGTTTGATCTTGATTAACAGAAATTACAAAAAGAATTTTTATTACAATCGAAGAAATTTGGCTTCGATTACCCAGTATGGCTGGGTAATTGAATAATATTAAATAATTATTTGCATTTTGTTAGATGTGATAATGGCATTGTGGTCACGCAAGAAAATAAAGATTTCTTTTTGAGTTGCATACTGAAGTGTTTAGAGGTGAATGGTACAATGTTCGGGATTTGCTTTAAAATACTCCAGCAAAATATACAACGGAGGGAAGGGGTGGATGAAACAAGTCTATGGTTAAATGAAGTTAGGGGATGGACACACGGGGTTTGTTATATTTTCTAGTTTGGGGCACGTTTGGAAAGTTTTACAGTAAAAATCCTGAAAATATGGGTACACCATTATTCAGCTAAATCCCACTGTAGATAGTATATACCCTAGAGAAACTCTTATGGCTATGCACATGTTCAAGAGGGCTTGTGCTTTGTAAAATGCAAACTAGAGATGAGTTCAATGTCTGTGAATAAAAGAAGGGATAAACCGGGTAAAGTGCCAGCAGCCGTAACCCATTCCTCCTAGTTAACAAAATCCTAATTTTATTTATCCCTCACAGAAATATTTTGTGACTGCGGTGTGATGGATCCAAGGTACGAGTTGTAATCTCATTTCTTCTTATAATTGATAAGTAATTGATGCAGTGGCAGGCAGGCCACAACTTTGCCAATGAGAACAAAGGGAAAGAGTGAGAGTCCAGGGAAGTTCCACCATGCTTCACTGATGCCAAGGCACACAATCTTTCTTTCATTTCTAAAGCTGGCAGGCTTCTCACAGTTGATAGCATCTCACGAGTACTGCCATGGGATGACTGGTATAGTGGGTTTGTCAACCCTGCATGTGTGCAAACATGATCTGAAAACCTACACTTTATGAAATCTTGTAAGATGCAGAAAGTACTAGAATTACAACTTGCAGAATGAGTCTTCAACATTCTGTGAGGAGATGAGACACAGTCAGTGTTCTTTAGGGCAGAGAAGGTAACATTATGGGGGAAAACATGGACATGGAAGGTGCTGATTTGAAAAGTGATTTAGAGTAGAACTCTGGTGAGAAGACATCCTGAAAATACCCTTAACTAATTTATTTCACTTCTATATTTGCATTTTGTGTACTGAAGAGTAATATATAATTCTAAAAAAAATTTTTAAAGCATTTCACTTATTTATTTGACAGAGAGAGATCACAAGTAGGCAGAGAGGCAGGCAGAGAGAGAGGGGGTAGCAGTCTCCCTGCTGAGCAGAGAGCCTGATGTGGGACTCCATCATCAGACCCTGGGATCATGACCTGAGCTGAAGGCAGAGGCTTTAACCCACTGAGCCACTCAGGTGTCCCTAATTCTAAAAATTTTGTGTCTAAGCTTAAAGGGCTATTTTTAAGAGTATAAAACAAAAATTTTAAGGTGTAAGAAAGCATTTTCAGTTTTAAGTGTTGGAATTGTGGGATTTTTAGTAGTTAAAAAAATGTGTGCCTTATCATTGATGGAATGTGGTTGTTATCTTATAGAGAATAAGGCTAGAAAATGGGAATTCTTCTTTGCTCCCCTTCCTTCCTTTCCTGCTTTGGACTGGCAAGCAAGAGCACAGCTGTGGTAGTTATTTTAGGACCACCAGAGGAAGACAAAAAGGATCCCAGGGAGGCTAAATTGCATCCTGACATTGCCGAGTCGCTAATCTAGCAATGGAACATCCTATTTGCAGATTTCCATCAATGAGATAATTAATGCCTATATTATTTATAAGACTTTTACTTAGTAATCATGCTACAAAAGTATACTGAAGTGATAATCATTTAGTAGAATACTGAACAGCATAAAATACACTATATAGTTTAATATAAATTGTATTTTGCATATTTTAACATATATTTGTATAAATATATTTTATATGAATACTATGTATTTTATAAATATATATTTTGATATCAAAACTATGGTGTTGGGTTAAAAAAAGAAAGTTTCAGAATAATAACTGTGCAATACTTATATAAAGTTGAATGATTAATAATGTGTTATTTATATGTTTTAAACATGGACTAGAAAGATACATACTATCTATAGCATAGTGGGTATCACTGGGAGGGGAGTAAAGGAAATGCAATCAGGAAGGGAACATAAACTGGACTCATCTGTTCCAATAATGATTTGCATATTTTTCAAAAGAATATTCAAAGCAAATGTGACAAATACTAATATTGTTAAATCTGAGTGGTAAATAAACTTGTCATATTCTTCATTTTTGTTTGTGAAATAGCTCATAATTATGATGATGAGGATTAAAAAAAACCTGGTTACTTAATTTTCCAGTGTTTATAATTGAAATAATCTCAAAGTCATATTTTAGAGAATTAAAGTGTGTTTAACACACATAAATTTTTTTCTTCACTTGTAAATTAGAAATGTCCACTGGAGGTGGCGCCAAAGAGTCATGAAAAACACTAGGCTATATGATAGAATAATTCTCTCTCACTCTCTCTCCCTTTTTTTTTAAATTTATTTATTTATTTGACAGGCCCAGAGAGAGCATAAGCAGGGGGAGTGGTAGGCTCCCCCAGGGAGCAGGAAACCCCATGCAAAACTTGATCCCAGAACCCTGGGATCATGACCCGAGCTAAACTCTCAACCACCTGAACCACCCAGGCACCCCCAGACTAATTCTCTTAAAGGTACTAGATATAATTGTGAAATCCCACATAGATTATTAAGATTTCTAGCAACAATATCTTGTATTTGCACATTAGTGGTTCAGAAATAATGATAAAGACACAAATCTAAATGCCATTTGTAGGACGCCTCCAGAAGAAATATCCAACCTCCTTTAGGAGGGCTTAGGATGAGAAGGGACTCCCCAACTCAGTATGTTGTTTCTAAGTCTTTTCCCAAAGGATTTTTTTTAAAGATTTTATTTATTTACTTGACAGACAGAGATCACAAGTAGGCAGAGAGGCAGGCAGAGAGAGAGGGATGGCAGGCTCCCCACGCCAAGCAGAGAACCTGATGGGGGGCCCGTTCCTGAGCTGAAGGCAGAGGCTTTAGCCCACTGAGCCACCCAAGCATCCCTGCCAAAGGATTTCTATTGGTCAGAGTCTAACTAGGAAAACAGAAACCACTCTAAGCACTGAAGAAAGGGGGAAAGCCGCTCATACGGGGAATTAGAGGGAGGGGCCCAGAAACGCGGCTACGCTAGGAGGCAACTCAGCCCTTAAAAGAGCCGGACACCACTATTGCCCCCTGCTGGAACAAGGCGCGGGAAGAAAGGAAGCTGCAGAAAATCATCAAGTCCAGGGGCTGGGGTCATTGAGCAAATAACGGTTGAGGGAAGAATTTGCCGGAAAGACTACCTGAGGCAGAGAAAGAAGAGGAGAAATACCCCTGGTTTCTCCCTTCCTCTTGCCTTCCGAGTTCCCAATGATGCCTCTCATTGGCTGGACCTGGCCAGAAGTCAGCTAACTTGGAAGCGTGGGAAATAGCCTATAGGAGTCGGCCCGGTGATACAAAGCAGAGCAGAGCAAGGGCAAAAATGAGATCTGAGGGCAGAGAGGATCCACCCCATTAGTTTCAAAGTTAAGTAGTTAACATTACATTTTCTTGTTTCTCATATTTCTTTTCAAAATGGTTCTTGCACACCTGGGTGGCTCAGTCGGATCCTGGAGTCCCAGAATCCAGTCCTATATCCCGCTCCCTACCCAATGGGGAGTCTGCTCTCCTTCTGACCCTCCCCGCTCTCATGCTTTCTCCCTCTAGCTCTCTCTCTCTCTCTTAAATAAATAAAATCTTTAAAAAATAATAATAATAAAATAAGATAAAATAAAATGGTTCTTAACTCCTGAATACCCTGAGTTGCCAGAGTTAGACAATGGGAGGGGAGACATGGGATGCCACTTGAATCTGAATTTCAGATAAACAATGCAATATTTGGAATATATTTATAACAATAATATTTATCTGAAATTTAAATTTAACTGGGCATCCTGTGCTTAAAATTGTATCTCGCACACTGTATACCATATACCAAGTATAACTCTAAATGAAACACTTTAAAAGGAAAACTAACTTATACACCCAACTATACAAAACCAGACTTTATCCTAACTTGTACATCTGTAAGACAGTAGGAAAGACTATTTCACAAAATTGGATAATGCCACTGTGCTCCAAACATTCTGGTGACATAGCCTTTGGATACAGGGCCACACATAGGATAAAGCAAGTGAAGCACTGACCTTGGGTACAAAATTTAATGGAGTGTCAAAAAACTTAGAAAGCAATTAAGATAAATAATATATTAATGCAATATTTTGAAATAAAAATGAATACAAAAAATCCACAAAGAACAAAAAATTGAAAATTTTAATATAACAGGATCAGTAACAGCGCTGGGCTGAGACATACTGAAACCTGAGAAAAAGGAAGAATCAGTATTTACTTACTTTAAACCCATCATTACTTAAAATATTGATATACTGCTCATCATGAATATATTAATTCCTGATTTTTAAAAATATTGCCTCAAAATACTGTTCATCTTGATTACTGAATTTTTTGGCACTTCCTTAAATTTTTCCACTTGAAGTGAGTGTTCAGCACTGTTTGGATCCATTTCAGGGTCACACAAAATTCACCAGATTGGGTCAAATGATTACTGGCACACTTTAAGTTAGCAAATAGTTTTGCCTTAGAAGCTTGATTTGATTGTGAATGAAAAGTTAAGTTGGGACAGGTGCTTGATGTCAATCCCTTTGGATGTAACTGCTTTGGCAAAATGGGTAGAAATATATGCTTTCACATCTTTGAAATATTTCTTGGTAATTATGTATTCACTGTGATGAATTATTTGCAAAATAATCTGTAGTTTCCACCAGAAATTTGATTATGGGAATAACATTTGATTTAGCCCTTTGTATCAAAAAAAAAAAAGAAGAAGAAGAAGAAGAAGTCCAGGTCTAGAGTCCAAGAACTCTTTCCAAGTTCCAGTTCCAGTTCTTATTAGCTGAGCAAAATGATTCATAGGTTTACTTCTTGGAGCCCCAATTTCCTCACCCTTAAAATGGGTTTGAATATCCGTATTACAAAAATTTTGAGGATGAAAAGAAACAATCATTGCAAAACCTCTTTAAGAAACTGTAAAAGAGGGGTACCGGGGAGGCTCAGTGGGTTAAGCCTCTGACTCCACTCAGGTCATGATCCCAGAGTCCTGGGATCGAGCCCCATATCAGGCTCTCTGCTCCACAGGAAGACTGCTTCTTCCTCTCCCACTCCCCTTGCTTGTATTCCCTCTCTCACTGTGTCTCTCTCTGTCAAATAAATAAATAAATAAATAAATAAATAAAATCTTAAAAAAAAAAAAAAGAATATGTAAAAGACCATTCAGAAGTGTCAACACTCCTAATACACTGGGGAATTCTCATCTTTGTAGGGAGAGGGGCAGAGGAGGAGGGAGACAGAACTTTTTTTTTTTAAGATTTTATTTATTGGGATGCCTGGGTCACTCAATGGGTTAAGCTTCTGCCTTCAGCTTAGGTCATGATCCCAGTGTCCTGGGATCAAGCCCTGCCTATGGCTCCCTGCTGGGCGGGAAGCCTGCTTCTCCCTTGCCCTCTCCCTCTGCTTCTGTTCTCTCTCTGTGTGTGTGTCTCTCTCTCTGACAAATGAATAAATAAAATCTTTTTAAAAAAGATTTATTTATTTATTTGATAGAGACACATCGAGAGAGGGAACGCAAGCAGGGGAAGAGGGACAGGGAGAAGGAGGCCTCCTACCGAGCAGAGAGCCTGATCCCAGGCTCCATCCCAGAACTCCAGGATCATGACCTGAGCTGATGGCAGACGCCCAACAACTGAGCCACCCAGGCGCCCCGGGAGACAGAATCTTTTTTTTTTTTTTTTTAAGATTTTATTTATTTATTTACTTGACAGAGGGAGAGCACAAGCAGGCAGAGAGGCAGGCAGAGGCAGAGAGAGAAGCAGGCTCCCCACTGAGCAAGGAGCCCGATGAGGGGCTCGATACCAGGACCCTGAGATCGTGACCCGAGCCGAAGGCAGCGGCTTAACCCACTTAGCCACCCAGGCTCCCTTAGGGAGACAGAATCTTAAGCAGGCTCCACACCCAGTGCAGAGCCTGACACAGGGCTCCATCTCACAACCTTGAGATCATGACCTGAACTGAAATCAAGAGTCAGATGCTTAACCGACTGAGCCACCCAGGCGTCCCAGAATTCTCATTATCTTAAAGTCATGCTGCATTCATTGGCATGCTTGCTAAGCATCAATATAATGATGATATTTAAAGACAGTATTTGAAGATTACAGCTGAGGTGACAGAGAGAGGATCCATATCAAGAGATTGTTTCCGTAGTGCAAGAGAAGATTTGAAAATGGTTAGTAGTCTTTGGCAGTCAGGAACATCTTTCTGAGAAAATGATGCCCGTGTTTCCTGGGAAGGAAATGGCATTAGCTACAAAAGAGGGTGTTTATGGGATAGAAACTGAAAAGGGATTATAGGCAGGTCATGAAGTGTCTTAAAAGTCATTTTAAGGCGTTTGGAACTGGGGCTAAAAGCAAGGAAGTGTCTTAAATGGGTATGGACATGATCAGATTAGCATTTTTAAAAACCTGTCTTGGGGCACCTGGGTTGCTCAGTCCATTGAGCATCTGCTTTCAGCTTAGGTCATGATCCCACGGTCCTAGGATCAAGCCTGACATCCGTGTTAGGCTCCCTGCTCAGCAGGGAAGTCAGCTTCTCACTCTGCTTCTCCCTGCCACTCTGCCTGCTCATGCTCTCTACCTCTCTGTCAAATATAAAAATAAAATATTTTTTAAAAAATAAAAAAATAAAACCTCTATCTCTGGCTAAATGAAGACATTCTGGAAGGGGAAAGACTGGATGACAAGGTTGCTGTGGCATTTATCTCAGAGGCAATAATGACTTGGGTATAGAGTGGCAGTGAGAATGGAAGGATCCATTAAATGGAGGAGGTAGAATCCACATACCTCAGTTGGTTGGTTGAACCAGATGGGGAATGAAGAATTGGGAGATGCTGTTTCAGTTATCTATTGTTACACCCTCAAATTTAGCAGTTTAGAAGAACAACTTGTACATCCACATGCAAAAGAATAAGGTTGGGGAGCAATTGGGTGGCTCAGAAGGTTAAGGATCTGACTCTTAATTTTGGCTCAGGTCATGATCTCAGGGTCATGAGATTGAGCTCCGAGTGGGGTTCTGAGCTGGGTGTGGAGCTTGCTTGGAATTCTCTCTCTCCCTCTCCACCGCCTCTCCCCTACCCACCCCCCCTTTTTTGAGAGAGAGTGTGCATATGTTTGAAAGGGAGAGGCAGGGAGGGACAGAGGGGAAATGGAAGACAGAAAATCTCAAGCAAGCTCGAGGCCCAGTACAGAGCAGAGCCCAGGGCTTGATCTCACCACTCTAAGATCATGACCTTACCTGAAATCAAGAGTCAGACGCTTAACCGACTGAAATAAAAATAGAATCTTAAAAATAAGCCATTCCTTAAAAATAAAATCTTTAAAAAAAATTTAGAAATTGGTAATGACTGTACAACATCATGAATGTACTAAAAACCACAGAATTGCACACTTTACAAGGGTGAATTACATGGTATGCTAATTATATCTTAATTTTTAAAAAATAGATTTAAAAAATGCAACAACAATGCCTTAATATTTTTTGCCATTCTGGGGGTTGACTGAGTGGCTTTTCTACTTCGTATGGTATTAGATGGGATCATTCATGTGACTACATTGAGTTGGTAGCTAAGTTGAGCTGGAAGATTCAAGAAGGCTTCATTCTTGGGGTGCCTGGGTGGTTCAGTCAGTTGAACGTCCAACTCTTGGTTTCAGCTCAGGTCATGATCTCACTGTCCTGGGATCAAGCCTGTGTCAGGCTCCGTGCTCAGTATAGAGTCTGTTTGGGATCCTCTCCCTTTCCCTCTCCCTACCCCCTGCCTCTCTCCCAGCTCACACATGCTCACTGTTTCTTAAATAAATAAATAAATAAATAAATAAATAAATAAATAAAATCTTAAAAAAGAAGAAAAGAAGAAGACTTTATTCTTATGTCTGGAACCTTGGTGCTGGCTCTCAGTTGGGGCATCTTGGGTCTCCTTCATGTGGTCTCTCTCCAGCAGGACAGCCTGAGCTTCCTTACACCTTGGTGGCAAGAACAAGAGAGGAAAAGTGGAAGGTGCAATACTTTTGAAGGACTAGACCTAAACCTGGCTCACCGTCCCTTCTGCATTTTGTTGGTCAGAGCAAGTCACAGCTTGGTTTCAAATAAATAAATAAATATTTTTAAAAATTATATGTATATGTGTGTGTGTATGTATGTATGTATATACATATATACTGTATGATCCATTTGTATTAAATTTGAATACAGGTGAAATTAATCCATGGTGTTAGCCATCAGTATAATGACTACCCTTGTGGAGAAATGGAGGAGGCATGAGGGGGGCCTCTACTTACAGATAGTTTATTGTCCTTTCTCTGGGTGCTAGTTATGTGGATATGTTGAAAATTCAATAAACTGTACTTATTATTTGCACACTTTTCTATGTGAACGTTAATGTAAATAAAAGAGGTTTTTTTTTTTAAGTGGGCAACCACTTAAAAGGGACACAAGAGCCTACTGAAAAGGCTCCTAATTAATAAAGCTGAAACAATTTCAGCAACAAAATAACTTAATATTGGATTGTAAATATAGTCATGAGTCCATACACATGAGATATATGATTAAATAAGTAACTAAATGGGGGAGAAAAGACAAATCTCCCTTAGAGAAGATTATCTACATACATACTCCTCACCATGGGAGGTAGAGTTTAAAACATCCTCCACACCCCAACCTAAGTGTGAACTGCACTTAATGACTCATTTCCAAAGAGTAGAGTGTGGAGGTAATTTTCCAGACCCTATGTGAGCCAGGTGATCACAGTTAACATCATCATTTGCTAGCATGTACTCTTCACTTGATGTGATGGGAATGGCAAGTCACCTCTGGTTTTCCTCCTAAAACCCCATAATCCTAGTCTAACTGTAACTGAATTCAATGGGTGGTACACTTGGGATGCACAAATCCCAAAGAAGTGTTGAAAGCAAATAACCTTTCTTTTTTTCAAACTTTTTAAAGATTTCATTTATTCATTTGAGAGAGAGAGGAGAACACAGAGGGAGAGTGAGGAGACTCCCTGGAAGTCTCCTGGAAGAGGAAGCAGACTCCCTGCTGACTAGAGAACCTGATGTGGGACTTGATCCCAAGACCCTGAGATCATGACCTGAGCCAAAGCAGATGCTTAACCAACTGAGCCACCCAGGCACTCCAAAAACAAAGAAATTTCTATTACTTGTTATGTGTAAGGAGACGGTTCTCAAAGCACTATCTTCCCATGGATTAGCACAGGATGCTTTTAGTCACTGTCTTACCGGCAGGACAGGTAGCTTGCATATAGATGAAGAAACTTACACATATTCTATTACCCACACTCTTTGCTTCAACTATGCTTGTCTAACACATTAACATGCTAGTGCATATAGGTATGTTCAAAAAATGGCAGAAAACCCTGCCTATAGGAGGAAATATTAGTACTATAATGAACTAAAGGCAACTTCAAGACAACTCAGGGGGATAAATAATAATAATAATAATAAGCAAACAAATAAATAATGGGGCTCTTGGCTGGCTCAATTAACAGAGCATACAGCTCTTTGATCTCAGGGTTGTAAATTCAAGCCCCATGTTGCGTATAGAGATTACTTAAAATTAAAATCTTCTCGGGAGCACCTGGGTGGTTCAGTCCGTTAAGTGTCCAACTCTTGATTTTGACTCAGGTCATGATCTCAGATTTCTGAGATCGAGCCCTGTGCCAGGCTCTGTGCTGGGTGTGGAGACTGTCTAAAATTCTCCCTCTCCCTCTCTAACAACAACAACGACAGCAGCAGCAGCAGCAACAACAACAACAATAATAAATACAATCTTAAAAAAGACAACTCAGTGGGGCTTCTGCACAGATCCTCAGCTCCAGTCCCTCTCAAACTGGCTCATGTAAGGGGCTACCAGGTGAAACACCTAGCTGGATAGTCTCCTTGGCTGGAACTGCTGATTCTGCAAAACAAAACGCATTCCTTCCCTGCTTTTGTCCCTTCCCCCTCATTCTTCTGCTGAGACTTTTGGCCCTCTGATAGAAGTAACTACCCTGCTGGATCCTTGCTAATTGGGGTGTCCTGAGAAGGTAGACCCTGTTGACTGAAGGCCCATGAAGTTAGCGGGTGTCCTGGTGTCCTGGTGCCACTTTGTCTGATCCTCTGTAGGTCTTTTCCATTTCAAGATACTTGGAATCTAAAATATACCTTTTTTCTTTATGTTAAAGATTTCATTAGGTATATTTGGTAATTGTAACTCTAGAGTAATGTTGATTAACTACTTGTCCCACAGGTTGCTTTTGAAGATAAAGCAGGCAGGCATTCCTATCCCTTGAAGCTAGCTAGGCCTATGTGTTCCTCCTTTGGTCCAGCTATGCCTGGGGACAATTTGACTGCTTCTGTTCTGAATTGACAAGATGAATGTCTGGGTGCCAACTTCATAGCCATGAACAAAATAAATAAAATCAGATGTGCATTATTCAAAAGTCCTGACCAGTACTCCTTAAAGCTGTCAAAAGCATCAAGGACAGGAAAAATCTGAGAAACTATCACAGTCAGGATGAGCATAAGAAGACATAACAAATATAACGTGGTGTCCTTGACAGAATACTGGAACAGAATGGGGGCATTGGGGAAAACTGGTGAAATTAAAAAATAGATTTTAAGAAATTTTTTAAAATAATAATTAAATTATTATTTTGTTATACCAATCAAGGTCGTTTCTTAGACGTGACGGATGTACCAGTTATTTAGTCAAAATTTAAGATGCTCACAACACGGAAAACAAGGTGAGGAGTATACAGGAACTCTATGTATCATCTTTGCCATAGTTCTGTAAATATAAAACTATTCTAAAATAAAATGTTTTGTTTTTAAATGGGAACTGCAACAGTGCCTTCTTACAAAATTGGGAGAAATCGTACTTGGCCTGAAAGCGTACAGGCCAAGTGCACGGCTCATTGCTCAGCACACAGTGTTATAATTGTGATTTTACGTAAAATGCGGGAGGAAAGCTCGGACACTGCAGAATTTTAAGTAGTATAAGCCAGAGGTAATCGCGTGCAGACCCCGCCCACGCTACCCAGCACACGCCCACAGCCGCAAGATAGCGTCCGTCGGGCCCGGCGCGCACGCGTACGCACACACGCGCGCCGCCGTGGGCGGGGCGCTCGGGGGACGCCAGCGTGGGGCGGGACCAGCTTGCAGTTCCCACACGGGCGGCGGCCCCCGGAAGTGGTGTATACCGGGAAACCGTGCAGCGGAAGCAGTGTCTGGCAGGAGACTGTGGGGCTACCCGGCCGGAGACGCTGCTTCTTGTTGCTAGACGACGCGAGGTAGCCTTCGTCACTTCCTAAGCCCGCGTCAGCCCACTCCCCAGGCCGGAACCCAGGGGCCCAGAGCCTGGGTGGACTCGTCTTCCGAGGTTGAGGATCGCAGCCGGCACGGCAGCTGGAGTCAAGGCCACGCCACCTGCGGGGAAGAACATAAGCTGGGGTGGGAAGATGGCTGCAGACAAGCCTGCAGGTGAGGTGCCCACGCCCGGTGTGCTAAAGCAGTGGGACACACAGGGGTGGGCCGACCCTGGCGCGGAGTTGGTGGGGACACGAGGGCGACTTGAATCTGGGTGTGCATTTCTCTCCCACGGCCGTCCGTGAGTCTTTAGGTCCCCAGATCTAGGTTTTTTTACCCACGTGCAGTATGAAGTCACTACTGACCGCCTCTCTCCAGAATATCTGACTTAATTTATTTAACCACTTCACAGGCTTTTCGGTTTTCTGGTGGGGAAGGCAGAATAGGTAAAGTTCACTCTGGAGCACACAGCTGCCTTGTGTCCCCTGGCTCAGGATAAGACTCACCTGGGCTGTTTTGCCCCACATAAGCCAGCCTCTGGTCTGCGACGTCCTATGTAATTAGCTTTGTGAAAACTACTTGTTTAAGTAGACGTAAAATTAGAGTGTCTCTCTTCGTTCTGTGCTCTCAAATATCTTGTGTTTGTAACCTATTCTCCCGTAGTTCCTTAAAATTAATTAATTTAATCTCGATTTTTTTTTTTTAATGGATTACTGCTCCATTCCTAGAAACTTCTCCATTATGGTATATAAAACTCTTTCTTGCCTACTTCTGGGACGGTCTGCCATATGTGTCTTGTGAGAAATTAATGTTCTATGTGGCATCTCATTTATGTTGGGAAAACTTAACTGACGGATCTTAGAAGTGGGCAACAACTTAGACTTTTTGCAGTGAAATTTAGAAAAAAAGAAAAGACAGTCTCTATATTCTGTAGATTTTGATCTCAATAACTGACAGATGGACTTGATTTGAAATAAAAGTGAGCCAATCCTCATATAGGTACAGATGAATAAAATTGTTGAAAGTTTCTTCAGTAAACTGAGAAGAAAAACAATAGAGAAAAGGTTTACAAAGTGAGGATAATGGAGTATGCTATAGAGTTTTCAGGTAGGCTGGTCACAGAAGGGCTCGGGTGGGGGGATGTTTGAACAGATAACCCACATGAAATGAAGGAGAGAGCCATGTGGAAGGAGTAGGATGGATGGGGAGAATGTTCCAGGCAGGAAATAAGCATGACTTGTCCAAGGCTGGACCAAGTGGACCAGCATCTTCCTTATCTTTTTTTTTTTAAGATTTTATTTATTTATTTGACAGACCGAGATCACAAGTAGGCAGAGAGGCAGGCAGAGAGAGAGAGAGAAGGAAGCAGGCTCCCTGCTGAGCAGAGAGCCTGATGCGGGGCTTGATCCCAGGACCCTGGGATCATGACCTGAGCCAAAGGCAGAGGCTTTAACCCACTGAGCCACCCAGGCGCCCCAGCATTTTCCTTATTAATTAAAGGCAGTATCTGTTTCTCAGGTTTACCTTTCCTACTGGTGTCTTTTGCACCTCCCTGGAATTACCTTTTTAGGCCTAAAGCGCATCTAGTTTCCAAGTTCTATCAGTTATAAAGCACTCTTCAACTTGTTCATTCACTGACAAAGATTAAGTACGAGGCACTGCCTTGGATATTGAAGAAATGAATAGAACATACTCCCTGCCTTTGAGGACCTACTGCTCAGTCTGTGAGACACCTAACATAGTAGCATATCCATTTGGTAGTATGTAAGTAATATAACCAGGTACCATAGCTGTGTAATATGTGTAGTGGAAGAATAAGGTCCAGGACGTTTTGGGACTGTGTCTTTAGTTGAAGTTTATGGGTCACAGTGTAGGAAATTCTTACCTAGATAATGTTAAATTTGTATTAAGTAGATGAGTGTTTAATATCGTTCCTTTGAATCTCTCCTCCTCTCCATCCCTCTTTCACCTGCTGTGATTCTAGCCTTTATTTTTTAATGTGGTCTGTTTCACATTAAGCAGCCTTCTGACTGGTGTTTGTTTCTCTTCCTTTCCAGTCCATTATTCTCACTACTGTGTTTTTATTTCTAAAACGCTAATTGGAACACACCATTCCCATGCCTGTAAACTTTGTAAGATTGTACCATCTCGTGTGCATCAAATCCTCACTCTTTAATGTCATTTGTGAAACTTTACAGTCTGTTTCCAGCTAATGTTTCTATATCAACACACCTAGTTCTTCACACCAGAAATGACTTTCTTGAAAAGCATTGTGTTCTTTTGAGTTTCTGAGTGATAAGAAAGAAGAGAAAGTAGTATCTTCCTTTCTCTTCTCAATCTGGTAAACTGTGTCTTTATTCAAAGTCTAGTTTATATGCTGCTTCATCTCTGAGCTCCTGAGCTCAGAGCCCTTGTCATGGAGGATATTGTGTGCTTATTCTTAGTTAGTTAAGAAAAGAAACCCATGGGGCGCCTGGGTGGCTCAGTGGGTTAAGCCTCTGCCTTCAGCTCAGGTCATGATCCCAGGGTCCTGGGATCGAGCCCCACATCGGGCTCTCCGCTCAGCGGGGAGCCTGCTTCCCCTGTTCTCTCTGCCTGCCTCTCTGCCTACTTGTGATCTCTCTCTCTCTCTCTCTGTCAAATAAATAAAAACTAAAATCTTTAAAAAAAAAAAAAAAGAAAAGAAACCCATGAAAGCCTTTAAGAAAGTAAGTGACCTGACCACAGTGTGGGAGGGGGTAGATTTGAATGAAACAAGACTGGAAGCCCAGAGAATAGCTAAAGCCAGCTAATGTTGTTATATTAATGTATTCAGTAAATATTTACCCATGGCCTGCTTTGCCAGGCACTAACGTAACTCTGTAGTTATGAGGCTTATAGTATGAAAAACAGGGTAAACAAAATAAATAATTGTGGGTTTTTTTAAAGATTTTATTTATTTGACAGAGTGAGAGAGCACAAGTGGGAGGAATAAAAGAGAGGGAGAAGCAGGCTCCTCGTTGACAGGGAGTCTGATACAGGGCTCAATTCCAGAACCCCGGGATTACAACCCAAGCCGAAGGCAGACGCTCAACCGTCTGAGCCACCCAGGCACCCCAGTAATTGTGATTTTTAAGTTGTGATAAATATTGTGAAGAAAAGGAAGATGAGTAGGACGACAGAGGATAACTGAGAGCAAGAACCCTATTTTGAGTAGATTGGTTTGAAAAGGAAGGGCTCTCTTAGAGGTAACACTGGAACAGAGACCCTGAATATAAAGAGCTAGCCATGTGGAGAAAAAATGATCCAGGTAAGAGGAGCAACAAATGTATAGACCCCTTGGAAAATGTTTAAAGAGAGTGAGAAGACCCCTTGACTATAAGCACCCCGAAGAAAGGTACTTTTATCTGTGTTAGTCTTGCTCTTATCTCCAGTGCCTAGAACAAGGGCTGGCATATAGGAGGCACTAGATATGTATTTATAGTGTAGTGAGCAAAGGAACATAAAAGAGATGAATTCAGTTGTGTCAGGGGCTAGCTTATGTCAGTTTGAGTTCATTGTAATCAGAAGCCATTGGGAGATTCAGCAAGAGCATTGTGTGACCTGATTTATGTTTTAACGGAGCTAGGTGAGAACTGATGAAGAAGTTAAAAACAAGGGAATTGAAACCAGACAGCCTGGGTTCATCCTACCAAGACACCACTTGGTATCCGTGTGACCTTGGGCAAATTTTCTTTTTTAAAGTAGGCTCCAGGGGCGCTTGGGTGGCTCATTGGGTTAAGCCTCTGCCTTGGGCTCAGGTCATGATCTCAGGAGCCTGGGATTGAGCCCCATATCGGGCTCTCTGCTCAGCAGGGAGCCTGCTTCTCTCTTTGCCTACTTGTGATCTCTGTCTGTCAAATAAATAAATAAAATCTTAAATAAATAAATAAATAAATAAATAAATAAATAAATAAATAAAGTAGGCTCCATGGGGTGCCTGGGTGGCATTGGGTTGAGGCCTCTGCCTTTCGGCTCGGGTCATGGTCCCAGGGTCCTGGGATCAAGCCCGGCGTCGGGCTCTCTTCTCAGCAGGGAGCCTGCTTCCCCCCTCTCTCTGCCTGCCTCTCTGCCTACTTCTGATCTCTGCCTGTCAAATAAACAAATAAAATCTTAAAAAAAAAATGAAAATAAAGTAGGCTCCACACCCAGCATGGAGCCCAACAGAGGGCTTGAACTCGGTGACCCTGAGATTAAGACCTGAGCTGAGATCAAGTGTTAGACACTTGGGGTTCCTGGGTGATTCAGTTGGTTAAGTGTCCAGCTCTTAATTTCAGCTCAGGTCATGATTTTAGGGTTGTGAGATTGAGCCCCATGTGGGGCTCTGTGCTCAGCAGGGAGTCTGCTTGAGATTCTCTCTCTGCCCCTCTGCCCTGCTCACTTGCTCATGTGCTTTCAAATAAATATATAAATGAGTCAGACGTTTAACCAACTGAGCCACCCATGCACTCCTTTGTTAAATGCTAAGACCCTTTTTTTAAGCCTCAGCTTTCCTCTGTGTAAAATGGGAATGATAACAGTATCTATGTCTCAGCATTAGTAAAGGTTAAAAGGACATCATCTGAGGCCCTGATTTTATTTTAAATGTGGGTTAGTATTACTTTGGGGTTGGTGGGATGGTGAGGAGAGGCAGATATGAGAAATGTTTAGGGAGTAAAACTGGCAGAATTCGTGACTAATTGGGTATAGTAAGGTGAGCAGAAAGCCTTGCTCCTTAGGAAAGGTTCTTAGTTGAACCTCAGTTTCTTCATTGGTAAGATGGGTGTTCTGATAGTTTTCTAACTTTTTTTTTAAGATTTTATTTTTAAGTAATCTCTCTACCCAACATGGGGCTCAGACTTAACCCTGAGACCAAGAGTCACATGCTTTACCAACTGAGCCAGCCAGGCACCCCCTAACTTCTTTTTTTTTCTTTTAAAATTTTATTTATTTATTTGACAGAGAGATGGTGAGAGAGGGAACACAAGCAGAGGGAATGGAAGAGGAAGAGGCAGGCCTCCTGCTGAGCAGGAGCCTGCCGTGGTATTCGATTCCAGGACCCTGGGATCATGACCTGAGCTGAAGGCAGATGCTTAACAACTGAGCCACCCAGGCACCCTACCCCCTAACTTCTAATAACATTTATTTCATTTATTTTTTTGTCTTTTTTTTTAAGATTTCATCCATTTATTAGCATTTTTTGTTTGTTTGTTTGTTTAAGATTTATTTATTTGTTAGAAGGAGAGCACTGGCAGGCAGAGGCAGAGAGAGAAGCAGGCTCCACGCTGAGAAAGGAGCCCGATGCGGCTCTTGATCCCAGGACCTTGGGACCATGATTGGAGCCAAAGGCAACCACTCAACCAGCTGAGCCACCCAGGCATCCCCATTTATTAGCATTTTTTACTAAGAAAGTAGCATCAGTGTTTTAGGATGATTTATTTGACCTTATTTATTTATTTATTTTTTAAGATTTTATTTATTTATTTGACAGAGAGAGATCACAAGTGGGCAGAGAGGCAGGCAGACAGAGAGAGGAAGGGAAGCAGGCTCCCTGCTGAGCAGAGAGCCCTATGCGGGGCTCGATCCCAGGACCCTGAGACCATGACCTGAGCCAAAGGCAGAGGCCTAACCCACTGAGCCACCCAGGCGCCCCTGACCTTAATTTTTTGTGGTTATCTGAAAGGAGAAAATGGCTAGAGTTAGGACACAAAATCCTAGATTAGAATTTATCTGAGAATTTGAACTATGAGCCTGGCTGTAGTAGGCTTAATAGGAAAAGATTGATAATATGAATAAGGGAAAGATCAGACCTAATGGGTAATATGAAATCAGGAGAAGGGTACTTACAGATGGCTTTGGAATTTTAAGCCAGAATGGCCATAAAAATGATAATAACAGGGGCGCCTGGGTGGCTCAGTGGGTTAAAGCCTCTGTCTTCGGCTCAGGTCATGATCCCAGGGTCCTGGGATCAAGCCCCACATCGGGCTCTCTGCTCAGCAAGGAGCCTGCTTTCTCCTCTCTCTCCGCCTGCTTCTCTGCCTACTTGTGATCTCTGTCTGTCAAATAAATAAATAAAATCTTAAAAATATATATATACATATATATGTATATATATGCAGGGTTGCTTGGTTGGCTCAGTTGGTTAAGCTTCAGACTTGTGCCTCAAGTCATGAACTCATAGGTTGTGGGATCGAGTCCCACTCCATGCTCAGGGCAGAGCCTACTTGAGATTATTTCCGCCTTCCCTCTCCCTCTGCTCCTCTGCATCCATGCACGTTCACACTCTCTCTCTCAAATAAATAAAATCTTTATCTATCTGTCTATGCGGATGAGGAAATAAACTATGCAGTACTCTTCTACCATTTGCTTTCTTCAGGGTCCTGTGAGGAATCCAGGCATATTTGATATTTTTTCAACTTTGTATTATAGATGATTTCAAACTTCAAAAAAATTGAAAAAATGAGTATCCATATGCTCACCACCTAGTTGAACAATTGTTACATTTTGCCATATTTATTTCCTCTCTCTAGCTACAGCTTTTAGTGTTGAATCATTTCTAAATATTTCTAAATATCAATATTTCTAAATATTCATCTCTAAATATTTCACCATGCAATTTTTTCAAGATTTTATTTATTATTTGATAGAGCAAGCACAAGCAAGGGGAGTAGAAGAGGGAGAAGCAGGTTCCCCACTGAGCAGGGAGCCCAACACAGGGCTCGATCCTAGGACCCTGAGATCATGACCTGAGCCAAAGGCAGATGCTTAACCAGCTGAGCCACCCAGGCGCCCCTCACCATGCATTTTTTAAAAATAAGGCCATTCAAAGAAAAAAAAAAAAAAAGGCTATTCACTTGTATAACCATTGTCATACTTTAGAAAATTAATATTTGAATATATTAAGTTTCCCAGTTGTCCCAGAAATGCTATTTAAAGGCTTAAAGAGGCTGTGCTTACCTGGCAAAGTATCAGTTAAAAGATAATGGTAAGTTAAAAAGATGAAAAGTACAGCATAGGGAATAGAGTTAATAGTACTGTACTAACGTTTTAACTGCACATACTGTGGCAAGCACTGAGTGATGTATATACTTGTTCAGTCAACGTGTTGTACACCTGACACTAATATAACACTGTTAATTAAACTTCAATTAAAAAAAGAAAGGTGTGCTTTTCAAACTAAGATCCAGTCATAGTTTACACATTTGTGTGTGTGTGTGTGTGCATGTGTGTATAAAATATATTGGGTTTGTAAGTTCAAGCCCCACATTGGGTGTAGAGACTACTTAAAAGTAAAATCTTTAAAAAAAAAAAGTCTAAGTTGAATATAAAAGCTTAAGGGAAATCTAGGCTTTCTGAATGTAGAGCCTTAATAAAACAGGTATTAATATTTGAAAACCAGAGTAAATCTCTTTTCTGTACATAAAAACTACTCTCCAATATGAAAATTAAAATACTCCCCAGCAGGGGCACTGGCTGCCAGTCAGTGGAGTATGCTCTTGATCTTGGGGTTGTTTGAGCCTCACAATGGGTGTAGAGATTTACTTAAAAATAAAATCATAAGAAAAAAATACTCAGCATGGTAGAGGTCTGGTTTGTCTATATTCCACAAAGCATGTTATTGTTAATTCTTGATTATTTTCTTCCTTTATTTCTGTTGTGCAGCACAGGGTGCTCAAGTCTGAGGCATTGCTCGTCACAGATTTCTCTGATTATGTAATAATCAGCTGTTATATGTGTAGGGTTTCGATAAGTCAGAGACACTTGTCCAAGTGATAGAAAACCACGTGAGCTATGTGAACTTTATTTATATGGTGACTTCGACAGGCCTAAATGATTTTTCTTTGAAATGGCATCCTTCTTTTTTAAAACTTGCCTTCACAAAGGCATCAACACTACTTTGTGACCATATTAGTAGGTTTCCTTAGTTTTTAACATTCCTTATTCCTATGGGGGAAAAAATGTCTTTTCTTGAACATCATTGGAGCTGTATTTTAAAATGTGTAGCTTGTGTGGAAACCCCTCCTCCAATCAGATTTGAATTGTTAACATTCTGTATTAGAATGTGTCTGTGCTTTCAGTTAACTGACTTCTTTCAGTTTTTGAAAAGCAGTGTATTTCTTTTCTACTTACTTTAAACCTAAAGGCAATTGTTTGGTTCAAAATGAAGCCTATTGGCTTAAAGGGTGTCAAGGTTTTTGCTCCTAAGAGCTCTGTGCGCATGGAAGGTCAGCCATGTTCATTAGGCCAGAGTAGAAGGAAAGTCAAGCTTATGGATGAACGGCCATACACTCTTACAATTGGCAATGGAGACTACTTTTGGACAAATAAAGACACATTATGGAATTACGTGCAGACTCTTTCTGGTAAGAACTCTGAAGTTACAAATAATGTTTTAAAAACTGATTATGAAAGTAACACCCATTCCATATGGAAAACTTGAAAGGTGCAGAAAGATAACAAGGAAGATAAAAATAGTAAACCCATTGGAGTATTTTTGTTTTAAAGTTTTATCTTGAAGTAAAAGTGCAGATAAAATAATGGTTGGTAGCCTTGGGAAAGGCTACCTCTTGCACTGATTTCTCCAAAATATCTGTAGAAATGACAATTTCAGAGTCTCTTGTCAGCCTTAGAGTCTAGCTTGTTTATTATATTAAAGTTGGCATCTCTCTTTGCTTGGAAGATTGTAGGAGGCTTTTACAGTTCCTGAAGGATAATGATGGAAAGTAGAAACTTAAACTCCTTTTTTTTTGAAGATTTTATTTATTTCTTTGACAGACAGAGATCACAGGTAGGCAGAGAGGCAGGCAGGGTGGGGGTTGGGGGTGGGAAGCAGGCTCCCTGCTGAGCAGAGAACCCAAAGCAGGGCTCAATCCCAGAACCCTGGGATCATGACCTGAGCTAAAGGCAGAGGCTTTAACCCACTGAGCCACCCAGGCGCCCCTACGGATTTTATTTTTAAGTAATCTCTACACCCAGCATGGGGTTGGAATTCACAACCCCCACATCAATAGTCACATGCTCTACCAACTGAGTCAGCAGGTGTCCCCAAAATAAAATATTAAAAAATAATAATAATAGTCGGGGTGCCTGGGTGGCTCAGTGGGTTAGAGCCTTTGCCTTCGGCTCGGGTAGTGATCTCAGGGTCCTGGGATCAGGCCCCGCATCGGGCTCTCTGCTCAGGGGGAGCCTGCTTCCTCCTCTTTCTCTGCCTGCCTCTCTGCCTACTTGTGATCTCTCTGTCTGTCAAATAAATAAATAAAATCTTAAAAAAAATAATAATAATAGTCAATAAATAAAGTAATTGATCCTTACTGTTATTGTATACATAAAAGTTTTGCTAAACAGATGTATTGTGAAAACAGGTTAACAGTAACTCATTGTCATTGACTTTCTAAAGAAAAAACTATTTAACAGTGTCTTTACTCTTTTTTTTTTTTTTTTTTTAAAGATTTTATGCTTTAAGTAATGTCTACACCTGGGGCACCTGGGTGGCTCAGTCAGTTAAGTGTCTGCCTTTGGCTCAGGTCATTTTTCCAGGGTGCTGGGATTGAACTCCCACATAGGGCTCCCTGCTCACTGGGGAGTCTGCTTCTCCCTCTGCCCCAAAACTTACTTGTGGTTGCTTTCTCTCTCTCTCTAATAAATAGATAAAATCATTTTTTTTTAAATATTTTATTTATTTATTTGACAGACAGAGATCACAAGTAGGCAGAGAAGCAGGCAGAGAGAGAGGAGGAAGCAGGCCCCCGTTTGAACAGAAAGCCTGACGCGGGGCTCGATCCCAGGACCCTGGGATCATGACCTGAGCCGAAGGCAGAGGCCTAAACCTCTGAGCCATCCAGGCGCCCTAAATAGATAAAATCTTAAAAAAAAAAAAAAAAAAAGTTATGAAAATTTTCAAAATTAAAAGTTGGGGGAGGGGGTTGGAGAATAAAAAGATCCAAAAAAAATTATTAGAAAAGTTGATTGGTGGTTTTTTTTAAATCAAAAGAAAGTTTCCTTCCTTCCTTCAGAAAGAGCACAAGCAGGGGGAACAGCAGGCAGAGCCTGGCAGAGGAAGAAGCAGACTCCCCGCTCCCCGCTGAGCAAGGACCCAGATGTGGGACTCAATCCAGGGTCTTGGGATTACGACCTGAGCTGAAGGCAAATGCTTAACCAACACTGAGCCACCCAGGCGTCCCAAAGAGAGTTTTCTAAGTGGGAAATATTTGTAAATTGTAGAGGACAGTTTCTAAAGACTGATCTTGACTAAGTACAACTTTTAATTTGAGTTTAGTACCTCAGGGAAAAGCAGGAATATCATGAGTAATTTAAGATTAAATGAAGTTAAAATAATCCATGGCATTAAAGCTGGCTATACCTTCTCAAGGTGCTATCTTTCCTCCCTTCCCTGCAATTCCCGTTCCCATAGTCTTTATTATTACGGCATTGAATAAATGTGAAAAAGGCTGAAAGATTTAAAGGATTTAACTTTTTTTACAGTCCCTTGATAGGCTAGATGCTGCATTTTTTTTTTTTTTTCAAGAATGAGGAGTGTTTTGTGTGTGGTTTTTTTTTTTAAGATTTTATTTATTTGACAGAGATCACAAGTAGGCAGAAAGACAGACAGAGACGGGGAAGCAGACTCCCCGCCTGATGCGGGGCCCAGTCCCAGGACCCTGAGATCACAACCCGAGCTGAAGGCAGAGGCTTAACCCACAGAACCACCCAGGCACCCCTAGATGCTGCATTTTTATTAGCTCTGTAGATGTGGTTACGTGGAAGTATTTATTCTTACTAATTTTTATGACTTTATTGTCTCCTTTCCTTTAAAGAGTAATTAAGAGCTCAGGTATGTTTCTTAGTGTTGAATGGAAACTATGTTTTGTGGCTACTACATGTAATTTTACAGAGGAAACTTCAAAGTTTGTGAAAACTGGATAAGCATGATGCTGTCTCCAGAGTGTGATATTATGGTTTAGGTTCTTGTCAGTTATCTGACATCAAGGCCCCAAATCCCAAGGAAAAGAAAGATTTCTGCCAGCCCCTCTCCCTAAAAATCTCTGCCACAGTATGTAGATGAGGCTTAGTCCAGAAAGATCTCTTGTGAACAAGAAGAGATGTGATCCTTTGACTGCATTGTGCTCACAAATGTTGGGATCAATGATGCTGCTTCTTGCGTGAAAGAAAAAGTATTTCTTCAGGATACCTGGGTGTCTCAGTGGGTTGAGTGTCTGCCTTCTGCTGACGTCATGATCCCAGGGTCCTGGGTTTGAGTCCCACATCGGGCTCCTTGCCCAGTGGGGAGCCTGCTTCTCTCTCTGCTGCTCCCCCTGCTTGTGCTCTCTCTCTGACAAATAAATAATTTTTTTTTAAAGATGTATTTATTTTGAGAGAGAGGGAAAGAATCTCCCACAGACTCCCCAGTCAGACAGAGCTCAATGAGGGGCTCAATCGCACTACCCAGAGTTCATGAACTGAGCCAAAACCCAAGAGTCAGACACTCAATCTGAGCCACCAAGGCACTGCAGAAAAAGTTCTGGGGTTTTTTTGTTTGTTTGTTTTGAAGCATTTGTCAGAACAGTTAGAAGTATTGAACTCGAGTAGTTTGAAACTTGATTTAGCGGAGATTTTTATGTTTATTTTGGAATTTGGTTTTCAAATAAAAAATATCTAATTTTGAAGTACTGAATTGTGGCGCAGTAATCATTAATCTTAGAAGGTATATGGATACTTAATCATGTTAAGGAAGCTTTTTAAATGTGTTAATCTTGGCTTTTGGATTCTTAAGCCTATGACCTAGAAATTAACTATGAGTTCTTATCAAAGTAGTTTTCTAATTGTTAAATGTTACTGTATTCCAACTGGATGATAAACTTTTTGAAGGTATTGTATATATATTTATAATCTTTTGTCTCTGGAGCGAAGCTTCTGAAATATGTAGGACTTTGATATATTGCTGGGGGGCAGATCTAACTTTTTTAAGTGAACACAACATTCTCAGCCCAAGTGTCCTGATGGACAGAGCTGTAATCTTTACATAAGCAATGGTGGGTTTTCATTGTGCTTGACCATGGCTAAAGAAAACATTTCTTTAAGTTTTTGGAGGAGTGGCTTCTAACTCACCTATAATACTAATATGCCATCGTAGTTGAAAAAGTCCCAACTGTAGCAACTTCATTAGGAAGAAGACAAAAGAAAACTAGGGCACATTCACTGTATAACTTTATTTCTAAACAACTGTGAAACTTTTGTGCTTGCAGATCAAGGAGCAGAGAAACATGAAGGGACAAATCAGTCCTCTGGGATCACTGATCAAGAGAAGGAGTTGTCCACCAGTGCTTTCCAAGCTTTCACAGTAAGCAGTGGTTTCTTTCTGTCGGCTCTAGTTTTAGGGTCTGTCGAATATGAATCTTTTCACAGTGAATTTTTTAAATTTAAAATTTTTGTTCTGTAGTAATTCAAGAATTAAGTTTAGGGAGTAGGTTTAGTTTTAATATTTAAAAAATTAGAGTTTAAATATGATAAAAGGAATGGGAGTAATTGGAGCCATTACCAAGTTTTTGTGTTTTCATAAACATGTTTAACTCTACTCTCATAATCCTTTTTAAGTCTTTAAAACTTAGATTTGTAAATATGTGGGTCATTCTTTTTAATTCACTGCTTTGTTCAATTCTTTTTCTCAAATACGCTTTAAAATGGAACTCCAAAGGTTTCTTGTCAAAACTTTGAGTTTTCTGACATTAAACTATATGAAAGTAAACCTTATTTAATTTTCAAGTTATATACATGTAAGCAGAAGAATTTGATACTTGGGTATTCAAAGTATATTTACTGGAAATTAAAAATTAGAATAATCATATCACCTTTCTTGGCTAGCCTCAGCTATTATGTCCTACTAGCAGTATACACCTATATATAAATATATATATATATATATATATATATTTGTGTATGTCATGTTGTTTTATGCATATATAGAGGTGTATGGTATACCTATGTGTCTATGTATGTGTCTTATACAAGTATTGGTGTTTGAGTTTGAGCCTTAGGAAATGTCTGCAATTTTTTTCCAGCTTTATTTTATTTTATTTTATTTTATTTTTAAGATTTATTTATTTGACAGAGAGAGAGATCACAAGTAGGCAGAGCAGGAGGCGGCGGGGGGGGGGCGGGGTGCAGTGAGCAGGCTCCCTGCTGAGCAGAAAGCCCGATGCAGGGCTTGATCCCAGGACCCTGAGATCATGACCTGAGCCGAAGGCAGAAGTTTAACCCACTGAGCCACCCAGGCGCCCCTTTTTCCAGCTTTATTGAGATACAATTGACATATCCCAGTTTCCTTCTTTCTTTTTTTTTTTTTTTAAAGGATTTTATTTACTTATTTGACAGAGAGAGAGTGAGAAAAGGAACATAAGCAGGGGGAGTGGGAGAAGAAGAAGCAGGCTCCCCACCAATCAGGGAGCCCAGTGCGGGGCTTGATCCCAGGACCCTGGAATCGTGACCTGAGCTAAAGGCAGACGCTTAACCGACTGAGCCACCCAGGCACCCCTTTAAAGACTTTTACAATGAAGAGTGAAATATATTTGGAAATGATTGTATAGTTTTAAAGCTGATATGTAATTTTGTCTGTTTTTGTGTTTGTTTGTTTTAGGCTGGAAATTACGATGCCTGTCTGCAACATCTTGCTTGCCTACAAGAAGTAAACAAAGATGATTATAAAATAATTTTGAATACAGCAGTGGCTGAGTTTTTTAAAAATAACCAAACGACAACAGATAGTTTGAGACAAACGCTTAACCAGCTGAAGAATCAGGTGATACACAAATGAATTTAGCTGTAAAAGTACTGTGGTAGTCTCTCAATTGTCCAGTAGAAATACTTGAGGAAAATTAATAGGACATGTCTGATACTGATAGCATAATTTCTAATGTATCTAAAACACTTGCATCAGTTTTATTTATATAAAATTATTATTCCAGGAAATGAAAGATATGTTGTATAATTTTATTTTCTGTTGCATTTTTAAATTGAACAGAATAGACTAATATACCAAATTTGAATGAGTTTTGGAGTTCTGAGAAAAAATTAAAGTGGAAATATATGAAAAGCTTAGCTACTGAGATTATCTTTTTTATAACTGCAAAGATCAGATTATTTATAATAATGTTAAGATTGTTTTAGCACATTGGATCAGGCATGATTAATTGATTAAATAGAAGATATTCTGACTTATATATGGTTTGGGGTTTGTCTTAGTCATTGGTCATAGCAGCAACATTTCTCAGATCACAGAGTTAGAGCTTTGATAGTCAAGACGGCTGATGATGATGATAGGATCAGATAGCAGACATTTATCGCTTATTATGGAACAAGGCCCTGCCAAGAACCTTATATGCAACATGTCACTTACTCTTCCCAGTAGTCCTATGAAACAGCTACTATAATTTTTCTCATTTTACAGATGGGAAAGCTGAGGTACAGATAGCTTATATAATTTGTCCAAAGACACAAATCTCTTAAATGAAGAGAGCTCCATCAACGCAGTCCTGTTTGACTCAAGGGCCTGTGCTTCTAATTATTGCTTCATGCTGTAGAAGCACTTAAGACCTTTTTGAGCTTTTGTCCTTGTTCATGAGTACCACTGTATGGTAGAGTATCACCCTAATATGTGATATAGACCCCTTCAGGACCTTTATAATTTTTTTTATAGGAGTAAAGCTACCCTGCAGTATCACCCAAACTTGGTATTGTTAGAAATAAGTAACCTGTTCGTGCTCTTCCTAATTCTTTACAGGAGTAATTTTTCAACTCTATTACAGTTCTTCAATGAAAATGAGAGTAATAAAGGTGCCTGCCTGGCTCAGTTGGTAGAGCATGCAAATCTTTTTTTATTATTATGAACATATAATGTATATGTTTCAGGGGTACAGGTCTGTGACTCACTAGTCTTACACAATTCACAGCACTCACTATACACATACCCTCCCCAGTGTCTATCACCCAGCCACCTCATTCTCCTACCACACCTCCCCTCCAGCAACCCTCAGTTTGATTCCTGAGATTAAGAGTCTCTTATGGTTTGTCTCCCTCTCTGGTTTCATCTTGTTTCATTTTTTCCTCTCTTCCCCTATGATCCTCTGCCTTGTTTCTCAAATTCCACATATCAGTGAGATCATATGATAATTGTCTTTCTCTGATTGACTTATTTCACTTAGCATAATACCCTCTGGTTCCATCCATAGAGCATGCAATTCTTGATCTCAGGGTCATGAGTTCAAGCCCCCCCCCTTGGGTGTAGAGATTACTTTAAAATATAATTTCTTTCTTTTTCAAGAAAAGAAAATGAGAATAATAGTAATAATAATAATAATAATATTCCAGGTTAAGTGCTTTTTATATTTTATCTCAAATAATCCTCACATTCAGCCCTTAAGATAGGTACTTTTATCTCAGTTGTATAACTGGGATTTAGGGAGCCTGATAATTTTAATTTATATAGCCAGAGAGGGGAGGAGCAAGATTTGAATCAGACCTCTGATATATATATATTTTTTTTATTTAATGAATATAGTTTTTGTTGTTTTTTTTTTAAGATTTTATTTATTTATCAGATAGAGATCACAAGTAGGCAGAGAGGCAGACAGAGAGAGAGGGTGAAGCAGGTTCCCTGCTGAGCAGAGAGCCAGATGCGGGGCTCAATCCCAGGACCCTGGGATCACGACCCGAGCCGAAGGCAAAGGCCCAACCCACTGAGCCACCCAGGTGCCCCTGATTTTTTTTTTTTTAAGGTAAATTTTACATGCGGGTTTGAACTTAACGACCCCAAAAATCAAGAATTACATGTTCTACAGACTAAGCCTTCTAGGCACCCCCAGACCATCTGACTTTCGAGCCTGTTTTCATAGCTACCCCATTCTTCACACATTTATATGACATCACATTTCTGTATTTCTCTAGCTTAGTAACTGTGACTTTATCTGGAGTTCCAGAATCAAAGGAAAGATGATGTTTGTGGATATCTAGTACACATACCCTATGACCCCATAGACTGTTTATTCCATCCTTAAAACCCTTTTTAGGGTAAGAGACTCCTGCAGACTTCTTATTAAGCCAAGAAAACAGTTTTGAAATCCTTTCACCAGCCTTGGTTCTTTTTTCCTTTTTGCTTTTATTTTTGATAAGGCTGGTTCAGTAATCCCCCCTCCCCCATGCCCTCCACCTCTCTTAAAACCTAGAAGTATTTGTACCTGTGTCTCCTACTTTTCTCTAAATCACACTTCTGTTCAGAGTCTTATGTCCTCAGCCTAGTTACATACCTTTACAACCTATTCCACTTTTATTGATGTTTTATCTCATTTAACAAGTAGTTTTTGTTCTGGCTGGAGCAATTACTAGATGCTTTTGGTAAGTCCTAGAAAATGTTGCTGTTATTTATGTCATATGTTCAACCATTTGTGCTTTTCTTTTTTGTTTTGTTTTTTAAGAAGAAAGAATTTATTTTTTTTTTATTCATTCATTTGCTAGAGAGAGAGAGAGAGAGAGTACTTGCGTGCACACAGAAACAGGGGGAGTAGCAGGCAGAGGAAGAAGCAGGCTCCACACTGTGCAAGGAGCCCAGTGTGGGACTTTAGGACCTCAGGATCACGACCCAAGCTGAAGGCAGAAGCCCAGCCGACTGAGCCACCGAGGTGTCCCTACTTACAAAAAACAAGTCTTAAAAACAAACCCATAGCGATCCCTGCCATTAGACAGCAAACTCCCAGTGCCCAGTAACTAGTAATCTGCTTTGTCTATTCATTTGCCTACTTTGGCTATTTCATGTAGCTGAACGTTCAACCATTTTTTAATCCAGAATTCCTTAATTTGTCCAGACCCCTCTTTTCTGGCTAAGAATTAACCTTTTCTTAGTTCATTCTCTCTCCATTATATTACCATCAGCAAGAATTGTTTTTCTTTGGAAATTGAGTTTTCTCTAAAGAGACTATTTTTAGTCACTTCAAGACTGTGACTTGGTAAGCGAAGGTTATACAGACTGCAAACTAATGGAGGTGCAAGTGCTTGTGGTCAGAGAGGACCAGTTGTTAACATTTAAGCTCATCATATGGATGACTGAAGTCACAGGTGTCTGATTACAAATTACTCTGTATCATGAACCTTCTGGTTCCTTGCCATCAGCCAAACCAAAGTTAAGTTCATCATGTATATCATACTCTCACTGCTTGATATAGGGAAGTGTCAGTCTTACAATTAATTACTTAACATTACTCAATAATTTGTTCCAATCTTTAGGGGCACCTGGGTGCCACAGTTGTTTGGGAGTCTGACTCGGTTTTGGCTCAGGTTGTGGTTTCAGGATCGTGAGATCAAGTCCCATGTAGGGCTCCAAGCTCAGTTCAGAGTCTTCTTGGGACTCTTTCGCTGTTCCTCTCTCCCTCCTCTACGTGCACTCTGTCTCTCTCAAATAAATAAATCTTTAAAACAATAATTTATTCCAATCTTACCAGTGGCAGAGAAAAATTGGTTTTAATACAGATAGATTTCCAGTTTTGTGTGTTAAGTGAAATTACAAAGTGTTTGCAAAACTTAATTAAAATTTGCAAGCCTAGGGGCACCTGGGTGGCTCAGTGGGTTGAGCCTCTGCTTTCGGCTCAGGTCATGATCTCAGGGTCCTGGTATCGAGCCCCGCATCGTGCTCTCTGCTTGGCAGGGAACCTGCTTCCTCTTTTCTCTCTCCCTGCCTCTCTTGCCTACTTGTGATCTCTCTCTGTGTCAAATAAATAAATAAAATCTTTAAAAAAAAAAACAACAATTTGCAAGCCTATTGCTTCAGCTTGGGGAGCATGCAGGTAGTCATTAGCTTTAAAATGCAAAGTGGTGTGATTTTTTTTTTTCTGGTATCAGATCAGATGTAAATGTTAGTGTTTTAGCAAAGCCATTAAAAGCCTATTTTTGTTGTTTATTACCTCAAACATTTTTTTTTTTTTAAGTTATAGGAACAAAACCTGAAAATAAGAGGAATATCAGAAAATATACTTCCTAGCTATAAAGCCTTAGGCAAGATAATTAAGCTTTTTGTGCTGGTCTCCTTATTTATAAAATGGAAATGATAATAATTTCTCTGTCCTCAAGGTATGGTGTGGATTAAATGAGGTATTCTTTATGAAAGGTTTAACACAGCGGGCCTGGCACGTAGTTAAGTAGTTAGCTCTTGTCTATTAATGTTTAAATTTTACTTTAGTTTTTACAAAATGAAACCAAGGTTATGTATACATAGCGCATAACATAGTGCGTACAGGAAAGGTCTTTGAGTTTTACCCACTCCCAGAGAGACTAAAAAGTGGGAGACTAATTTGGAAGCCATGCTGGCAGTTAAAACATTGATGATACTGTCACAGTAGCAAGGAAGAGACTAGCCTTGCTTTGTGCTAGGTACTAAAGTCCACGAAAATGTTTTACTTAATGGAATTTTATTATGAATAAACTAATTTTGAATATGTGAGAATAATTAAAATCTAGAGGTCCTGTAGAAAAGATGGAAAAATTCAGAGTAAGAAATGGCCTGTGTTTCCGTTTGTTCATATAGATCCTTTCACTTTTGCTCTTTATTTTCTTACTGTGTGAGAACATATTCTTTGTTGATTTTGTTTCATAGGTCCACTCGGCTGTTGAAGAAATGGATGGATTAGATGATGTGGAGAACAGCATGTTGTATTATAATCAGGCAGTCATTCTTTATCATCTGCGGCAGTACACAGAAGCGATAGCAGTTGGTGAAAAACTTTACCAGTTCATAGAACCTTTTGGTATGTTCTGTCAAAAATTTTCCTATCTTTGGGGGACTTGGGTGGCTCAGTTGGTTAAGTGTCTGACCCTTGATCTCAGCTCTGGTCTTGATCTCAGGGTTGTGATATCAAGTCCCACATCGGGCTGTGCACTGGGCATGGAGCCTGCCTGGGATTCTCTCTCTCCCTCTGCCCCTCTTCCCCTCTAAAAAAAAGAATTCCCTGTCTTCTCATACTTGCAGTGGCCTCTGGTCCTTTTACCTAGTTAACCAAAATCAGGGAATTACCTGTTAGTATTTAAAGAAAGAAAAAAAGCTGTGTCAGGTTTTCTTGATAGCTAGAAAAGATAAAAAATGACATCACTTTTAGATGAACCCAGGTTTTCTTTTAGCATTTCCTCCCCATCTCTCAACATTTTTTTTTTTTTTTAAAGCTCTCATCCACTCATTTGAGAGAGAGAGTGAGCAAGAGAGAGAACAGGAGCAGGGGGAGCATCAGAGGCGGAGGGAGAAGCAGGTTCCCCACCAAGCAGGGAGCCTGATGGGCAGTCTGATCCCAGGACCCCAGGACCCCAGGATCATGACCTGAGCTGAAGGCAGAGGCTTAACCCACTGAGCCACCCAGGCGCCCCTACTCACCCTTCAGTTTTTAAAAATAACTTAGGGGGAGGGCTCCTGGGTGGCTCAGTGGGTTAAGCCTCTGCCTTCAGCTCAGGTCATGATCTCAGGGTCTTGGGAGGGAGTCCCTCATCTGGCTCTCTGCTCAGCGGGGAGCCTGCTCCCTCACCACCACCACCGCTGTCCCCCCCCCCGCCTGCCTCTCTGCCTACTTGTGATCTCTCTCTCTCCCTCTCTGTCAAATAAATAAATAAAATCTTAAAAAACAAAACAAAACAAAAAACTTAGTGCCTGGGTGGCTCAGTGGGTTAAGCCTCTGCCTTTGGCTCAGGTCATGATCTCAGGGTCCTGGAATCGAGCCCCACTTCAGGCTCTCTGCTCATCAGGGAGCCTGCTTCACCCTCTCTCTCTGCCTACTTGTGATCTCTGTCTGTCAAATAAATAAATAAAATCTTTAAAAAAAAAAACAACTTAGAAATTATGTTTCTGATTGGAAAGACTTCATGTTTTTTCTCTGCTCTTTAAACACCACTTAGTGTACCGAATCCATTCTTACTTGAGCAGTATATTAAGGCGTGTTCAGGGATGTTAAGGGACAGTGAAATATTTTTTCATTGCCTTACTGACATTTTTGTGGGTAATCATAGAATATATAGTACAGACTATGCTCGTTTTCTTGGTATCTTAAGTTACTTATTTTACGGTTACTAGCCTTGAATAAGTGAAGTAAGAAAGGTGAGGGCAAAGGAACAAAGAGGGAGCAAATAAAGCAGCAAAGCCAGGTTCAGGAAATGGTTGTTAGAGAGGCCTGTTTGTTTCCAGTCCACAGGCAGGCAGAATTCAGTTGTGATTTTTGTCTTTTTCTCCATGTTACTTTCTTTTAAATTCAAAACACTAATGCCAGTTCCTGATTATTTTAAACACCTGAGTGCTGATGTGGTCCGCCACAGGACAAGAAGTAGAGTGTGATGGCTTCTCTCTGGGACTTTGGGAAGAGTTAGAAGATCCCTATTTGCTGTCAGCCTTTGAACAGTGCTTACTGTGACTCTAGGGAGGCATTTTCACGGTGCTCCTCTTCTGTACTGAGGCCATGGTGGCTGGACAGATTGGGTAGGGAAACACCAGTGGTGAAGATGGTGTAAATTGTGACCTTTCCCTATAAAACTGGAAATCAGCATTATACTTCTATGTTTTTCTATAAAGCTGAGAGGGAGGTCTTCTGTTTTTTGTTAAGTAATCTCCACCTAAGTGGGGCTTGAACTTACTACCCCAAGATCAAAAGTATCATGCTCTGCCAACTGACCCACCCAGCCAGGTGCCCCTATAAAGCTGGTTTTTAGAAATTCTGGAACAGTTCATAAAATTCTGTTGATCTATACTGTGGCTGAGTATGGAATATAACAACCAACTAGGTAGAATTCAGATCCATTTTTATTCCTTGAAAATTATTATTGCTCTTTTTTATTTTATTGTTGTTTTTTTTAAAGATTTTATTTATTTATTTATTGGACAGAGATCACAAGTAGGCAGAGAGGCAGGCAGAGAGAGAAGGGGGGAAGCAGGCTCTCTGCCGAGCAGAGAGCCCGATGCGGGGCTCGATCCCAGGACCCTGAGATCATGACCTGAGCCGAAGGCAGAGGCTCAACCCACTGAACCACCCAGGTGCCCCTATTTTATTGTTATTTTTAAAGATTTTATTTTTAAGTAATATCTACACCCAATATGAGGTTCAAACTTACAACCCCAAGATCAGGAGTTGCATGCTCTTCCAACTGAGCCAGCCAGGCACCCTCCGTTATTGTTATATTTAAAAACGTTACTAGGGAGATAGATGCCTGGGTAGCTCAGTTGATTGAGCGTCCAACTCTTGGTTTCAGCTCAGATCATGATCTCAGGGTCCTGGGATTTAGCCTCGCATCAGACTCCATGCTCATCGGTGAGTCTGCTTGTGGATTCTCTCTCTTCCTCTCCCTCTGCCCCTCTCCCAGCTTGTGTGGGAGCTCTCTCTCACTCTCTAAAATAAATAAATCTTTTTAAAAAAAGTATAAAAATATCACTACTTGGTTCTTCTACAACATGTATTCATTGAGCATGTACTGTGGACCAAAATTGTTCTGTGATGTAAAGATAACGCAGTGAATGAAATAAAGTCTTGACCCTCATTAAGGTTATATTCTAATGGGAGAGCAACACAATAAATATAAATTATGAGGTAGCTGAATGCCACGAAGAAAAGCTAAAATTGGGTAAGAAGATTGGAGATGGATTGGGAACATCATTTTTAGATAAGTCAATCAGGGAAGGCCTGAGATAAGGCAGTATTTGAAAAGAGACCTGAGTGAAGAGAAGAGGTGAGCCACATGGCTCTTGAGGGGGAAAGCATTCCAGCCAGAGGTGATAGTTTATGCAAAGAACCTGCGATGACCTTAAGTTTGGTGAGAGGGGAACAGCAGAAGTCCATTGTGACTAGAGCTAGGTGGGGAGAACAGAAGCAAATGAAGTCGGAAGTAGCCAGGGGCAGAACAGGTAAAGTCCTGTGGCCTAGGTAAGGACTTAGTGTATTAAGAGTGATGGGAAGCCCTTGGCCCTTTGTGCATTGACCACCTTGATTTTAGTTTTAAATGGAATCCACTCTGTTGCTGTGTAAGAGCAAGAATGGAATCAGGAGGACTTGTTAGGAGGCTTAAGGGCTTTTGAAATTTTCTGTTCTTGATTTTAGCATTCTTTTTTAAACCTTATTTTTTATTTTTTCTTCTGAAAGGAAAGGAAAATAGTGTGACATAACTGGTTACCCTTCCTCTCTTTTTGGGCTCTTCCTCCTTTGAAATCCTCCTCAGAGTTGGAAGGACCTCAGAAGATCATCTGGCTCACCCCCCCCTGCCTTCAGGCAGGTGAAGTATTCTCCCCATTTTATAGGTCTGCTAGCTGAGGTCTAAAAATTAGCTCAGTGATATGTAGAGGTCACATACCTAGTAAGTAGCTAAGTGGGTACTGGAATTAGGGTTTCCTTCTACCTAAAGTAATACTCCTCATTTGATGCGTTGGTGTTTGGTAGATACTTTTTGTCAAGGGAGTATCTGTCACTGCAACGAGAGGCCTTGAGATGCGGAATAGAATAGCATTGTTGGTATTGTAAGTTGTTCCATGCACGGCTCTAGGTGATGAACATTCATTTAAATAAAGACTTAAGTGTCTTTGCTCTTTAGAACTTTCTGAGGAGGAGTGGTCTGAAATGTTTGCTTCACTTTGGATTATAACTTTTCTTTTCCTGTTTTTTCCCCCAGAAGAAAAATTTGCCCAAGCAGTGTGTTTTTTGCTTGTAGACCTATATATATTAACCTATCAAGCTGAGAAAGCTTTGCATCTTCTTGCTGTCCTAGAAAAAATGATTTCACAAGGCAGCAACAACAAAAATGGGAAGAATGAGGTAAGAGTTCTGAGGTGATCAGATTAAAATTTATGGTTAATATTTTTGGGTTATTAAATATTTTAACAGCTTTATTGAAATGTAATTCAATACAGAATGACCACTATTCTTAATGATACCGTAGTATTACATACTCGAAAATGGCCAAGCAAATTGATCTTCAGAGTCCTCAGTACAAGAATAAAAACCTTTTGTATTGTGTATAGTATAGTGATAGATGTTTCAATTAGACTTATTTATTTCACAATATATACAAATATCATTATGTTGTATACCTGATAGTGTTTACGTCAATTATACCTCAATTTAAAAAAAATATATTTTTTTAAGATTTTATTTTTTTATTTATTAGTGATCAAGAGAGGGAATACAAGCCAGGGGGGTGGGGAGGCAGTGGGAAAGGGAGAAGCAGGCTTCCCACTAAGCAGGGAGCCTGATTTGGGGCCCTATCCTAGGATTCTGGATCATGACCTGAGCCGAAGGCAGACACTTAACAACTGAGCCACCCAGGTGCCCCTAAAAATTTTTGTAGTAAATAAAAAATCAGAAGAATTGGGTGGCTCAGTGGGTTAGAGCCTCTGCCTTTGGCTCAGGTCATGATTCCAGGGTCCTGGGATCGAGCCCCACATCGGGCTGTCTGCTCAGCGGGGAGCCTGCTTCTTCCTCTTCTCTCTCTAATTGCTTCTCTGCCTACTTGTGATCTCCGTCTGTCAAATAAATAAATAAATAAATAAACCATTGTAACCATCCTAATGGATGTAAAGTAGTATCTCATAGTGGTCTTAATTTCTCCACTTACTAAGGGAGTGTGTTTGCATCTTTTCACGGGTGAAATGTTCAATTTACTGGATGTAAAGAGTAGAATTAAGACAATAGAAATTCATAATTTGGATAGACAGGGCAGCTTTCACTAGAGAAAAATTCATCATTTAAGTTCTTTAGAAGTGCATATTTATGATATATTCTGGAATAAGGGATTTGGTGTACATTAAGAATACTCTTAGTTCTTATCGGTTTTTTATTTTTAGATTTTATTTGTATTTTTAATTTTTTTTTTTTTTTGAAGATTTTATTTGAGAGTGTGTACATGCAAGCAGTGGGGAGGGCCAGAGGGAGAGGGAGAAGCAGGTTTCCACCAAGCTGGGAGCCCAGTGTGGGCTTTGGTCCAGGGCTCCAAGATCATGACCTGAGCCAAAAGCAGACACTTAACTGACTGAGCCACCGAGGTGCCTCAAGATTTTATTTTAAGTAATCTCTACACCCAGTATGGGACTTAAACCCACAACCCTGAGATCAAGAGTCACATGCTCCACTAAGCAGAGGTGGGCACCATGAGGTGCCCCTTTTGTTTTTTGTTTTGCTTGTCCTCTAATTGTCAAGGGATGGTCATTCTCTCTTTCTGTTCCTGCCCTTTTGTTAGAAAAGGAGTATTTGTAGGGCTCCTGGGTGGCTCAGATGGTTGGACGTCTGCCTTCAGCTGAGGTCATGATCCTGGGATCGGTTGCCCGATCAGGCTCCCTGCTCAGGGTCTGCTCCTCCCTCTCCTTTTTTTTTTTTTTTTTTTAAAGATTTTATTTATTAAAAAAAAAAGATTTTATTTATTTACTGGGGACAGAGAGAGGGATCACAAGTAGGCAGAGAGGCAGGCAGAGAGAGAGGGAAGCAGGCTCCCTGCTGAGCAGAGCCCGATGCGGGACTCCATCCCAAGACCCTGAGATCATGACCTGAGCCAAAAGCAGAGGCTTGAACCCACTGAGCCACCCAGGTGCCCCTCTCCCTCTCCTGCTGCTCCCCCTGCTTGTGCTCTCCCACTCTCTCTTTCAAATAAGTAAAATCTTAAAAAAAAAAAAAAGGATTATTTGTAGAAAACAGATTGTTAATAGTACCTTTCTTTCTACCTGTGTAAGTTCTCTTAAGTTTAAAAATAAACATTAGCATTACTTTTTACAATTTAACAGATGTGGATAGAAAAGAACTGAGTTAAATCATCTTAGCATTATTCCTAAACACGGTGTGGTAAAATACTTTGTTTTTATATTCAGTACTTATGAATGAGTTGATAAAAATATAATTCTGTTCAGCAGATGCTTGTGTCCTTTGCTAGATACTAAAGTGACAAAAATAAAAACCTTGTAGTTCACACTTTGTGTGAGAGGAGAAAGATGGGGCAGCATTTCTCCAGGCACTGGGAGGAAGGCGGGTAGGTATGATTTTGGAGAAGTTTTAAGGGTGCCTGGGTGGCTCAGTTGGTTGAGTGTTCAACTCTTGATATTAGCTCATGTCATGATCTCAGGTTCATGAGATCAAGCCCCATGTAGGGCTTTGTGCTCAGTGTGGAGTTGGCTTGAGATTCTCACTGCCTCTCCTTCTGCCCTCCCTCCTCAGATAAATAAATAATTATCTTGGAGAAGTTTGGATGTCTGATTTGGGCCTTGAAAGATGTAATATAATATAATTCAACTAGTCAGAAGCAGAAGGATGGAGCAGAATAACTGTCATGGCAGAGAAAACATCACAGAAGGTGTGAGAGTGGTACTTGGAGGAATTTCTGGTAATCTGAAATGCATAGTATACCTGAAAAATGTAGGTATAGGAGATCAGGAGATGAGATTGGCAACTCAAATATTGGTCACATTGTGAAGGATTTGGGATATTACTGGGAATCTAGTGTATGATGTTGGCAGTGTTTATATAAGAAAAAGCTTATATGACATGGGGGCACCTGGGTGGCTCAGTTGGTTAAGTGTCTGCCTTTGGCTCAGGACATGATCGCAGGGTCCTGGGACTGAGCCCCACATCAGTGGAGAGTCTGCTTCTCCCTCTCCTTCCTCTCCCTGGTACCCCCCCCCCCCAAATAAATTCTTTTTTAAAAAATGTAGACATTGATCATTACATTTTGTTTTTGTTTTTAAGAATTTTTTTTTTAAGATTTTATTTATTTATTTGACAGAGAGATCACAAGTAGGCAGAGGCAGGCAGAGAGAGAGAGGAGGAGGAGGAAGCAGGCTCCCTGCTGAGCAGAGAGCCCAATGCGGGACTCCATCCCAGGACCCTGAGATCATGACCTGAGCCAAAGGCAGAGGCTTAACCCACTGAGCCACCCAGGCACCCGATCATTACATTTTTTTAAAATGTAAACATCAAAAGTTTAGAAAAGGGCTGCTGGATTGCTCAGTCGGTTAAGCGTCTGCCTTCTGCTCAGGTCATGATCCCAGGGTCATGGGATACAGCCCTGCATCTGGCTCTCTGCTCAATGAGAAGCCTGCCTCTCCCTTTCCCTCTGCCTGAAGCTGCCCCTGCTTGTGCCCTGTCTCTGTCTCTCTCTCTCTCTCTCTCTCTCTCTGACACATAAATAAATAAAATCTTAAAAGGAAAAAAAAAAAAAGGAAGTTAAAAAATAAAGAAGGAAATGACATCTGTTTTGGGTTCAGAAAGATAATCTTGAGTTTGCCTGAGTAATATCCATGCTTTTTAAACCTGGTATATCATTATCTTCAGTGAGAGTTTCTCAAAAGTAGAGTTTTCTTTAAAAAAAGGGAAGGGGGAGTGCGACGTTAAGTGTCTGCCTTTGGTTTGGGTCCTCACCTGGGTCCTGACCGAGACCGGGCATCCTGGGATCCAGCCCCGTGTAAGGGCTCCCTGCTCAGTAGGGAGTCTGCCGGCCTGTGTTCCTTCTCTCACTGTCTCTGTGAAGTAAATAAAATCTTTAAATAATTTTTTTTTCCTGTTACCTGCTCCAGATTATTACATCTGAATCTCTGGGTGTAAGACCTGGGATTCTGTAGTTTTAAAATGTTTTAGGTGATTCAGGTCAGCTCACTTATAAATCACTGATTTAAATTACGGTAAAAAATTTTTAATTAATTTTGATTAACTTTGTTTAACCACCCTACAGACTGGTAATAACACCAACAAAGACGGATCAAATCATAAAGCTGAAAGTGGAGCCCTAATAGAAGCTGCAAAATCAAAGATACATCAGGTAGCATAAATTCTAAGAGAGGTTATGCATCACGTATATTTACTAATAATTAAGAATGATGAAGAATATGATAGATCATTGAAAGCAGTAAATAATTCAAGGCATGTATGTTTGTTTGGCTCTGAAGTATTATAATTTAAAAGCATATTTATCCTTCTAATTGTATTTGCTTAAAATGATAATACAGCATCTTTTCTTTTAATTACTTAAGGAAAGATTGAGTGAAATGGCCGAGGAATGTATTGGATGATAAAACCAGTTTGTAGACTACTAAAATTAATTCTTAATTAGTCAGGTGTGGATAAAAAATGGTAGGAAGTAGAGAATTGCTGAATCACTATATTGTGCACTGAAACTAATGCTGTACGTTAATTATATGGAATTAAAATATAAATTTTTTTGAAAATTTTAGTGTTTTTGCTTGGAATTTAAGTATAAATTTTATTCTACCATGTTTTTTGTTTTTGTTTTTTAGAATGTATTCTAAGAGTATAGTGAAAAATAGGTTATTTAAGATAATTTAAAACTTGCTTTTGAAAATAACTGTTGTAAACAGGTTGGTTTGAACTTTCATTTAATTAGAAAGTAAAACTTCCAGCGTATGTAAATCCATCACAGTTCTCACATACTAGCATTTTCCTTTGACAGTATAAAGTAAGAGCTTATATCCAAATGAAGTCCCTGAAAGCATGCAAAAGGGAAATCAAGTCAGTCATGAACACAGCTGGAAATGTAAGTTTCCTCTTAATTTTTCTTTTCTTTTTTTTTCAAATTTGTAACTTTTATGTCCTAAAACTTTCTTGTTTGGATAGTAGGTATTTGTCAGTCTTAAATAATTTATTTTAGTCTATTATACTGTATATATATATATATATATATACCACTAGATATAGAGCTTGACAATGGGATGTAAAGTGGTGATCATACTGTGGCTATAATTTAATACTTTTCTCACTTACAATTATAGCAAGCATTTATCTTGGTGTGTAGCCCTCAAAACCACCATCTTAAATAGCTATCTAGTATTCTGGAAATGGCTTATCACAATTCACGTAAACATTTACTGTTGGACACTTCCGGGTTTTTTTAGTTTATACCAAAATATTTATTAAAGACGTACATACAGTTCAGCTGTATCCCAAACCTGCCACTTCCAAATGATCTTTGGCTTGATAGTACCTTCAGTTTGACTAATGCTGCTAGAATATTTGAGATAAAATTACTCCTTCCTTCCACTCCCTCCACCCCACTCCTCCACTGATAACATAATTTTTAAGATGGTGGAGGAGAAAGAATTATGAACATTCTTGATGCTTTTGGGAAAACTGTTAATATTTTAAGTATGAAGTCATAAAGAGAAATAGTTTGGTTTTGAAGTACTGTAGTAGTTTGTACTACAAACAATAGTTTGTAGTAGAAATGGTTCAGGAAAAGTGACCCTAGAAATCCTAGGCAGGGTCCACATTAGTCACTGGGTCAGTACTCAAGTGATTTTTGAGAACAAATTGTAGCCAAAGTCTGAGGAGGGTAGACTTGAGGCTAAGAGGGAAAAACCTAATTAGCCAGCTAACCATTATCAAATCTTTTTGAGATAAAAGACCTGATCCTTGCCTTAACAGAAGCTGTAGCCACAGGGAAGAGAGAAACAGGAACATAAATAATTGTAATGCAGGGTAGTAGTAATACCTAAATCAGGAGGAAGTACTGCTACCTGGAATAAGCTTTGGAAGCCCTTGTTTCCTCAACCTGGAGGCAGAGCAAAGCATGACAAGGACTTAGAAGAAAAGCCTATAGCTAAGCTAAAGTGAATAAATGATGAAATCAGGATCCCTGATGTCCTCCTAGATGAATGTTCAGTCTGTAGATCTATGCATGCTTTTTGCATTCTAAATAGGTATGATACACAGCCATCAAAAGAAATGAAATCTTGCCATTTGCGACGACATGGATGGAACTAGAGGGTATTATGCTTAGTGAAATAAGTCAATCAGAGAAAGACACTTACATGATCTCCCTGATATGAGGAAGTTGAGAGGCAGTGTGGGGGTTTGGGGGGTAGGAAAAGAATAAATGAAACAAGATGGAATTGGGAGGGAGACAAACCATAAGAGACTCTTAATCTTACAAAAGAAACGGAGGGTTGCCGGGGGGAGGGGCGTAGGGAGAGGGTGGTGGGCTTATGGACGTTGGGGAAGGTATGTGCTATGAAGTGTGTAAACCTGGTGATTCACAGACCTGTACCCCTGGGGCTAATGATACATTATATGTTAATTAAAAAATTAAAAAGTAAAAAAGTAAATAAATAGGTATGATACAGATGATCCTCCACTGGGAGGATTCTTAGGGGAAGTGAAATGTAGTCTGCCATCCAAAATGTGAAATTTGTCACAAGCAAGATGAGCTCTCGAAAATAAGGCATTCTGTTAGGTAATTCTTTCATCAATAGAATGATACTTCTTTTTTTCTATCTGGAAAGGCATTGGATTATTTGTATCCCTTTGGGTTCTGATGAATGTGCATCTACCCTAAAAAATAAGGGAGACCTCCCGTCTTTCTAAACCTTCATTGAACTGAAGAACCTAATTAAATTGGCTTCCAGTTAGTAGTATAATAGATGAAGGCAGTCTGTTGATGATCTGCAGACTGTATTCTTATCCATATATACTGTATGTATTTTTTTAGGCAGACCCTTAATTCAGTTGATAAGGTGCTCTCTGATAGGTTTAATTTTTTAGAACGTGAAAGCAATGAAAAATTGTGAAGCTACAGTTTTTTGTGAGCATGACTTAAATGATTCATTTATGCTCTTGAATACATGCCAATACAGCAGTATGATTATTATCTCACAATAGACATCTGAAAACAAAATATAAGCAACTTATATTTTCTTTACAGTCTGCGCCCTCTCTGTTTCTTAAAAGCAATTTTGAGTACTTAAGAGGCAATTATCGGAAAGCTGTGAAGCTATTAAATAGTTCAAACATTGCTGAACATCCAGGATTCATGAAAACAGGTAGAAGAAAATTGTGAAATTCTAGTATTGTCTTCCTGGCTCTTCTCTCTTTTGTTGTTTGTTTCCTACAGTGCTCTTCAGTATGATTTTTGCTAGTTTTTTAAAAATGAAATGTTTTATTATTTCTGCTGCAAAAAATTCTTAGAACTTATTCTATTATTTGTTTCTACTTTATTTATTTTATAGATAGATTTATTTATTTTAGAAAGAGAGGAGTGTGCACGGGGAGGGCCAAAAGAAGGGTGGGGGGGAGAAAGAGAAAAGCAGACTCCCCACTGGTTGCAGAGCCTGAGGCTGGACTGATCCCAGGACCTGTGTCAAAACCAAAAGTTGGATGCTTAACCTACTGAGCCACCCAGGTACCCCTATTTATTTCCAAGCTTCTAAAAGTAAACTTTTCTTTCACTTCACGTATGCTTTCTTTCATTTCTTTTTTTTTTTTTTTTTAAGATTTTATTTATTTTTTTGTCAGAGAGAGAGAGAGAGTGTGAGAGTGAGCACAGGCAGATAGACTGGCAGGCAGAGGCAGAGCGAGAAGCAGGCTCCCTGCTGAGCAAGGAGCCCGATGCGGGACTCGATCCCAGGACTCTGGGATCATGACCCGAGCCGAAGGCAGCCGCCTAACCAACTGAGCCACCCAGGTGTCCCTCATTTCATTTTTTAATACCAGCCAACAAATTATGTCCAGGACATAAGGTCCTTGGGCTTTTACTTTGTGAAATGAAATCTTTTAAGGAAATGAGATGATAACGTTTTTATTTTTCCCTTTTCTCCCATAAAAGCTGTGAGCATATGATGATTTTTTAGACTATTAACTATATCAAAAATATTTCTATAGGGGCGCCTGGGTGGCTCAGTGGGTTAGGCCGCTGCCTTCGGCTCAGGTCATGATCTCACGGTCCTGGGATGGAGCCCCGAATCGGGCTTTCTGCTCAGCAGGGAGCCTGCTTCCCTCTCTCTCTCTGCCTGCCTCTCTGCCTACTTGTGATCTCTGTCTGTCAGGTAAATAAATAAAATCTTAAAAAAAAAATTTCTATAAAGTTAAGGTAATTATCATTATCTGTTCTCTATTTAGAAAGTTGTTGTTTTTTTAAGATTTTATTTATTTGTCAGAGAGTGAGAGTGAGAGCAAGCCATTGAGCACAACAAAGGGGAGTGGCAGGCAGAGGGAGAAGCAGGCCCCCTGCCAAACAAAGAGCCAGACGGGTAACTACATCCCAGAACTCTGGGATCATGACCTGACCCAAAGGTAGAGGACTAAGGGACTGAGCCACCCAGGCATCCCTTTTAAGAAAGGTTTAATGAGGAGCGGCATCTGCATGGCTTAGTCAATTAAGCGTCCAGCTCTTGATTTTGGCTCTGGTAATGATCTCAGGGTAGTGAGATCAAGGCCTGCACTGGGCTCCGTGCGGGGTGTGGAGCCTGCTTAATTAAGATTCTGTCTCCCTCTGCCTCTCTCCCTGTCTAAAAAAGAAAATTTTAATGAGTTGCTTAATACTGTTGGTAAAATGAAAGGTAAAATTTGAGGTTTTCTTTTAAATTCACATCATTGCTGTTTTATGGGGAGAAAGGAGGAAAATCCATTCATTCAAGAAGTGAAGTCAAACATTTGAAAATGTTTTATCCCAAGTTTAAAATCAAAGATGGGGGGCACCTGGGTGGCTCAGATTTCGCTCTCTGCTCAGCAGGGAGCCTGCTTCCCCCTCTCTCTCTGCCTGCCTCTCTGCCTACTTGTGATCCCTTGTCTGTCAAGTAAATAAAATCTTTTTTTTTTTTTCAAATAAATAAAATCTTTAAAAAAATAAAATAAAATGCTAGGATGGGGGTGCCTGGGTGGCTCAGTTGGTTAAGCCTCTGACTTCTGGTTTCAGCTCAGGTAATGGTCTCAGTATTGTAAGTTTAAGCCCCACGTGGGGCTCTGTGCTCAGCGTGAAGTCTGCTTTTAGGATTCTTTCCCCCTCCGTTCCTCCCCGCCTTCATATGTGCATGCTCTCTCAAATAAGTAAATAAAATAAAATGCAATGGATGAATAAGTTTTTTGGGATGTTTTGTTTTAGATTCTATTCAGATACGAAGACAGAACACACATGCAAGGGCGCCTGGGTGGCTGAGTCCATTAAGCATCTACCTTTGGCTTAGGTCATGATTCCAAAGTCCTCGGATCGAGCCCCAAGACGGGCTCTCTGATCAACAGGGAGTCTGCTTCTCCCTTTCCCTCTGCCTGCCGCTCCTCCTTGTTGTGCTTGCTTTCTCTCTTTCTCTCTCCCTGTCAAATACATAAATAAAAGAAAATCTTAAAAAAAAAAGCATACCTGCAGACATACTCACTGCCCCCCCCCTTACCCATTCTGTTAAGTGGGGTTGTAAAAGATGGAGAAAAGCAGTTTGTTCTATTACAGTTCTCTTGGATATTATTTTTTTTTAATATTTTATTTATTTATTTGACAGAGATCACAAGTAGGCAGAGAGGCAGGCAGAGAGGAGGGGAAACAAGCTCCCTGCTGAGCAGAGAACCTGGATGTGGGGCCGATCCCAGGACCCTGGGATCATGACCTGAGCCAAAGGCAGAGGCTCTAACCCACTGAGCCACCCAGGTGCCCCTCTCTTGGATATTCTGTTTTTGTTTTTGCTTTTTTTATTGTCATAATTTCCCCTTAGAGGCCCATGACAACCAAACACTGAAATGATCTTTCAGACTAAATATTCAGTATCCTTTGAGAATATTTTGCTTAGGGTTGTCTTGATACAGATTTCAGAATCAATGTTATTAGGCTCGGGGCGCCTGGGTGGCTCAGTGGGTTAACCCTATGCCTTCAGCTCACGTCATGATCTCAGGGTCCTGGGATCAAGCCCCGCATCAGGTTCTCTGCTCGGCAGGGAGCCTGCTTTCCCCTCTCTCTCTGCCTGCCTCTCTGCCTACTTGTGATCTATCTGTCAAATAAATAAATAAAATCTTTAAAAAATATATTGTTAGACTCTACAGTGGAGTGAGGAGCAGGACATATAGTTGACTAGTCAGCAGTTAAGGTGATCTAATCGGGGGCGCCTGGGTGGCTCAGTGGGTTAAAGCCTCTGCCTTTGGCTCAGGTCATGATCTCAGGGTCCTAGGATCGAGCCCCACATCGGGCTCTTTGTTCAGCGGGGAGCCTGCTTCCCCCTCTCTCTCTGCCTGCTTGTGATCTCTGTCAAATAAATAAATAAAATCTTTAAAAAAAAAAAAGATCTAACGGGAAAGATTTTTATATAGTAGTTATATATTTTATGTACTAATATTTTTCCATAGTTAATTTTAAAATATTTCATTCATTTCTCATTTGTAAAATTTAGTTTTTACTGCTGATTAAATATGCTTATTGGAGAAGATTTGTGAATAGAGCATTTCTTAAGTTGCTCACAATGGCCCTAGCAGAGGCAGCCTCCTTTAGACATTTTAATGTATATCCTGCTATCTTCCGCTGAAGTCTACTATTTGTCTTTTTAAAATACACATCAGAAGAGAATCTTTAGATTTTAGTATTAAGCAATGATTATCCTGAGTGTTAATTTTGTCAGTCTAGTCTGGCATTTTATTTTTTTATTTTTTTTAACATTTTATTTATTTATTTGACAAAGAGAGACAGTGAAAGAGGGAACACAAGCCAGGGGCAGAGGGAGAGGGAGAAACAGCTTCCTGCTGAGCAGGGAGCCTGATTTGGGGCTTGATCCCAGGACCCTGGGATCATGACCTGAACCAAAGGCAGATGCTTAACCCAGGCACCCCAAGTCCAGCATTTTATATCATTGCGGAAAAGACTATCAGTAAATTGTTTTGGAGTATTTGAAGCAGTTTACAAGAAGAAAACTAAAGGTTGGGTTGTTTTCATTACACCAAAATAAAGCCTAAAGCCCAGAGAAATGAAGGGTTGAAATGTAAAAATCATAAAAGCAGCTAAAGAAAACTTGAATATTTTAATATTGGGGGGGGGGGACTTGAGTAAATTTCATCCAAAATGCAAGAACCGTAGAGTTTAGGAAAGATGATTAATATCACCACATAAAAATATAAAACTTTTTATGATTAAACACACATACATACACACTGAAGCAGGTCGAAAGACAGGTGACACACTGGCTTTGAGGACAATATTTTAAACAGATGTGACAGGATTCTGTAGCTTACTAACAAGTAACCAATAGGAAAAACATCCATAACCAAATTTTTAAAAATGGGTGAAGAGCAGAAAGAAGCAATATGTGTATTACAGGATAAGAAGTAAAAATACCTGGGGCACCTGGGTGGCTCATTTGGTTAAGCCACTGCCTTCAGCTCAGGTCATGATCTCTGAGTCCCAGGATCCAGTTCCACATCAGGCTCCCAGCTCCATGGGGAGTCTGCTTCTCCCTCTGACCTTCTCAGCTCTCATGCTCCCTCTCACTTTCTCTCTCTCAAATGAATAAATAAAATCTTTAAAAAAAAAAAAGAAAGAAAGAAATACAATTGCCTAATAAGCTTGAGAAGATAGATGTTCAGCCAGTGATATTTAAAGAAATGTGAACTAAAAGAACAGTGGAGACTTTAACAAGCAAAAGCAGGATATTATATATTCTGTTTTATGTGTTCTTGCTACTCATTTAGTATGTTTCCATATCTATTGATTCTTTGAAGTTTCTACATAATATTTTGTTGTGTGGATGCAATGTGTATAATGTTACTAATGTTACTTTTTGTCCTTTGCATTATTGTATTATTTGCCTATAGTTATTTAAAAATCAGAAGAAGAGATTAAGCAGGCTAACAAAAGCAATGGGTTGGGTTGGTTTATCACCTTTAATAAAAGATTTTATTTTTCTATTTATTTTTTAAAGATTTTACTTATTTATTTGACAGAGAGAGAGAGAGATCACAAGTAGGCTGAGAGGCAGGCGGGGGGCGGGGAGCAGGCTCCCTACTGAGGAGAGAGCCCGAAGCAGGACTCGATCCCAGGACCCTGAGATCATGACCTGAGTCGAAGGCAGAGGCTTAACCCACTGAGCCACCCATGTGCCCCAATAAAAGATTTTAAAAGGAAAGGAGCTTAGAAAATTTTCAGATGTCCTGAATTTCAGATGCCTTGTAAACTTTTCCATAAGGACTAGGTGGAATTGCTGTTGCACTGCCAATTCTAGTGTGGCATTTGTCAACTGTAACATTTTTGGACAAATTTATTTGTGTTTTTGTCAGGTGAATGCTTGAGATGCATGTTCTGGAATAATCTTGGTTGCATTCATTTTGCCATGAGCAAGCACAATTTGGGAATTTTCTACTTTAAAAAGGCTCTACAGGAGAATGACAATGTTTGTGCACAGCTCAGTGCAGGCAGCACTGATCCAGGTGAGCCCATTGCTGGTGGACAGTTTGTTATTTTACTACTTGAGAGCATGATATTAAAGATCAAGCGTCTGAGCACTGAGTAATGTATAACATTGTTGAATCACTTATGGTGAGTGCTGTGAAGTGTGTAAGCCTGATGATTCACAGACCTGTACCCCCTGGGGCAAATAATACATTATAAGTTAATAAAAATAATTTTAAAAAATAAATTTAAAAAAACAAAAACAAAAAACAATTGTTGAATCACTGTATTGTATACCCAAAACTAATATAACATGGTAAGTAAATTATACTGGAATTTTAAAAATAATTTTTTTTAAAGAATAAATAGGTAGAGGGTATGTGCTATGGTGAGTGCTGTGAAGTGTGTAAACCTGGCGATTCACTGACCTGTACACCTGGGGCTAATAATACATTATATGTTTATTGAAAAATTTAAAAATTATTAAAAAAAAAAAAAAGAATAGGTAGCTGGTGATCAGTGTCTGGTCAGAATGCACCCATATGCGCCTGCCTACAATTAACATTGACCCTGACCAACAGGTTTGACTCTGGGGATCTTTCGTAGATATGGCCACTTCAAGTAGCAAGGTGGTAGGAGTAATTATCAAGGAAATTTAAATTACATTCACTTTTTCATGGATTTGAAAATCAGTAATCCATTGGGATAATGTTACAAAGCAAAGTATGTTGCTAAGATTTCTTGATTACTTTTTTTTGTGTTTTTTTTTTTTGTTGTTGTTGTTTTCTTTTGTTTTTTAAGTAAGCTATATGCCCAGCATGGGGCTTGAACTCACAGCCCTGAAATTAAGATTTGCATGCTTGGGGCGCCTGGGTGGCTCAGTGGGTTAAAAGCCTCTGCCTTCGGCTCAGGTCATGATCCCAGGGTCATGGGATCGAGCCCCACATCGGGCTCTCTGCTCTGCAGGGAGCCTGCTTCCTCCTCTCTCTCTGCCTGCCTCTCTGCCTACTTGTGATCTCTGTCTGTCAAATAAATAAAAAATCTTAAAAAAAAAAAAAAAGTTGCATGCTTTACCTACTGAGTCAGCCTCGTGCCCTTAAACTAGTTTTATTATAGCTTCTTTCCAAGGTTTCACATGGGATGTTATAGGCAGCCTGACAGTCTTTATTTTTTTAATTTTTTGCACCGGACAATCTTTGAGCAAATTCCTGAAGTCTCTTATGTTAATATTCATATGCTATGGATCCTTGACCTGGAATGCTTAAAATCAATCAATTATTTAGCTTTTTTAAACATAAAAATACTGATGAAATGTGTATCCAGAATTATAAGTAGTCTTATTTTGTTGTAGACTGTGAAACTTCGAATAAGCAAGTAAACCATAGTCGTCATAGGTATAGTATATTTTTTATTTTCATAGTAAGGTTCTCAAACCCCTGCTAACATTAGCAGAATACTTCTGGCTAAGAAAGCACATTACAGGGACGCCTGGGTGGCTCAGTTGGTAAAGCAGCTGCCTTTGGCTCAGGTCATGATCCCAGCATCCTGGGATCGAGTCCCACTTCAGGCTCCTTGCTCAGCAGGGAGCCTGCTTCTCCCTCTGCCTCTGCCTGCCACTCTGTCTGCCTGTGCTCGCTCTCTCTCCCTCTCTCTCTCTCTCTCTCTCTCTGAAAAATAAATAAGTAAATAAATAAATAAAAGCATATTACAATAAAATGGTTAACCAAAATGAAAGTTAAAAAAGAAAGTGAATCTTCTAAAAAGGTAGCAAGGTGGTTTAAGATTCATAGAAGTCAGTGGGTCATGTCTTTGTTTTCCTGTCTGGACCATTGTTACCTGGGGAGCTGGCAAATAGACATCTCTGACTACGCCAGCACAAGCAACTGAGATGACTCTGGAGAATATTTGTGGGGTTGAAGATGAAGATCATCACTAGCAGAGAGCTATTACAACTTTACACTGGACCAGAACACCTGGGTGGCTCAGTTGGTTAAGCATCTACCTTTGCCTCAGGTCATGATCCTGAGTTCCTGGGATCCAGCTCCATGTTGGGATCTCTGCTCAGTGGGGAGTCTGCTTCTCCAGGTCCCTCTGCTGCTCTTCTGGCTTATGCTCTCTCTGTCAAATAAAATCATTAAAACAACAACAGCAAAAACTTCACACTGGGGTCCTTGGTATTAAACAAGGTAGTTTTTAAGTATTTAACAGAATAAATGTTTTCAATGTAACTGTTATTTTTAATCTAATGATTTTTTTTTACCTAATTTGTATCATTAGGCAAGAAATTTTCAGGAAGACCCATGTGTACTTTACTAACCAACAAGAGGTATGAGCTGCTATATAACTGTGGCATTCAGCTTCTTCACATTGGAAGACCTCTTGCTGCCTTTGAGTGTCTGATTGAAGCTGTTCAGGTTTATCATGCAAATCCCCGCCTCTGGCTAAGGCTGGCTGAATGCTGCATTGCTGCAAATAAGGGGGTGAGTGCTCCTTGGATATCTTTTTGAACCCATAACCTCCCCTTGCTTGTTGCATAGAAAACAAAAAATACTTGGAAACACACAAGACGTCATTCTCTTATAACTCTCAGGGAATTTATAAAGATAGTCTGTTCTTTAACAATTGTATAAAAGATTTGGTTTCTTAAAGTCATTGGTTAACATTCTGGTTCTTAAAGTATGGCAGGCCATATCAGCAGTCACATTAAAGAGGGGAAGCCAACGAGAGGGCCATATCTGTTGGAACAGTGATCTACTAGCTGTTGGAGCAGGGGCCATATCATCTGCTGGCCTGAGTATGGTATGTGCATCAGGTAGTTAGAGTAGGACTAAGACCATGAGTGTGGAAAGAACTGTACAACACTGCATTTCCTTCGGTGCCTACGGGCTTTACTTTTGATTTAGTAAATGGTTCAGAGTTCATGGATTATCAGGCTGTCTCCCTCACACCTTTGTCACCAGCGACTGAGAAATAGGCCAGTTTACATGGGTGTCCTTGCCTAGATTATCTGCATGTAGTGGTTGGTGGAAGCCTTTGGAATCTCAAGTGGGGAGTGGTCAGTAGGAGTAGAAGAAAGACAGGTTGTATCAGAATTACCAGATGCCTGTATCACCCCATTTCCTACCCACCCCCCACCCTTGCTGTGCTCTTTGGCTGTGTGGAGATTGGCACCTGAGGTTTGCCTGCCATAGGTGATATAGATGTTTTTGCACTCCTTCTACTGCTGAACAGCACTTCCTGAGAAACAGCTACAAAAACTAACATTTAGAAGTATGTTTGCCTGGCAGTATTCACACATGATACTGAAGTAGTTTATGATTTGGTATGTATATACCACTAAGGGAAGAGATAAGTGCTATCTTTGAAGGGCTTTAATCATTTATTTAAGTGTGACTTGTTTTTTAAAAGACAACTTTTTTTTTTTTTTAAGATTTTATTTATTTGAAGAGAGAGAGAGCACAAGCAGGGAGAACAGCAAACAGAGGGAGAGGGAGAAATAGGCTCCCTGCTGAGCAAGGAGCCTGATGTGGGACTCAATCCTTGGACCCGGGATCATGACTCGAGCTGAAGGTAGATGCTTAACTGACTGAGCCACCCAGGCTCCCTAAAAGACAACTTTCTTATTGGATAAATCTTAAATTAACTGACAATTCTAGGTAGTATTTATACTTTTTTAAAACAATCTCTAGAAATTTCTTACTCTTTAATCCATTGATGAATGTAAGGGTTGGAGACCTCTCATTTGGACAGTTACTGAAAACCAGGGAATTAGATCTTCTTAGGAGTAGAGAAATACAGTAAGGTTTAAAATTACTTATTTTTAGAAATAGTACCTTTAGGATTGTCTTCATTCTATGGATTTTATTATGAAATCCTCCTCCCCCCAATTTTCTTATACAAAGTTTTAAATTTCTAATTTTTTTTAAAAGATTTTATTTATTTTGAGAGAGAAGAAAGAGTGTGCACAAAAGGCAGTGAAGGACAGACAGGGAGAAGCAGACTCCATGCTGAGTAGGGAACCCAGTGCAGGGCTCATTCCTAGGATTGTGGGATCATGACCTGAGACAAAGGCAGACACTTAATCAACTGAGCCACCTACACGTCTCCAGAATTTCTGATTTTTAAAAAATGGTAGGGGTGCCCTGGATCGCTATGTCAGTTGAGCATCCAACTCTTGGTTTCGGCTCCAGTTGGGATCTCAGAGTTATGGGATGGAACCCTCCATCCAACCCTGTACTCAACAGTGTGGAGTCTGCTTGGGATTCTCCCGCTCCCGCCTCTGCTCCTCCCCCCTGCTCATACACACTCTCTCTCTCTCTGAAATAAAGTCTTTTTATTTTTTTTAAGATTTTACTTATTCATTTGACAGAGAGGGAGACACAGCAAGACAGGGAACACAAACAGGGGGAGTGTTAGAGGGAAAAGCAGGTTCCCCACTGAGCAGGGAGCATGACGCAGGTCTCGATCCCAGGGTCCTAGGATCATGACCTGAGCCAAAGGCTGCCACTCTAAACGGACTGAGCCACCCAGGCGCCCCAGTAAATAAAAATTTTTTTTAAATGGTAAAGAATGACTTGATTGCCATAATTTGGTGAATCTCGGAACACTCAGTTTGTGCTACAAATAGGACTTTACCAAAAATAATTATCTAGGGGCGCCTGGGTGGCTCAGTGGGTTAAAGCCTCTGCCTTCGGCTCAGGTCAGGATCCCAGGGTCCTGGGATCAAGGCCTGAATCGGGCTCTCTGCTCATCAGGAGCCTGCTTCCTCCTCTCTCTCTGCCTGCCACTCTGCCTACTTGTGATCTCTGTCTGTCAAATAAATAAATAAAATCTTTTAAAAAATAATAATAATTATTATCTATGTCTATACTTCTCCTTCTAAAAAGGATCTGAAGTGCCCTAAAAGACAGTGAAAACAAACCCCAAAATAATCCTGAATAAAACCAGAAAACAGGGGCGCCTGGGTGGCTCAGTTGTTGGGCATCTGCCTTCGGCTCAGGTAATGATCCTGGGGTCCTGGGATCGAGCCCCACATGAGGCTCCCTCCTTGGCGGGAAGCCTGCATCTCCCTCTGCCTGCCTCTCCTTCTGCTTGTGTTCCCTCTCTTGCTGTCTCTCTCTCTCTCTCTCTCTCTCTCAAATAAAATCTTAAACAAACAAACAAAAAACCGGAAAACAAAAACCCAATAAGTAATATAAACTCCAAATAAAATTCCATAGAATGTATTTACTCAGTATAGAGGGAATATTGAACAAAGCAGTTTGTACCTTCAGAAATAAAATCATTTTGGAGGTGCCTGAGTGGCTCAGTCTGTTAAGCAAGTATCTGCCTTTGGCTCAGGTTATGATCCCAGGGTCCTGGGATCAGGGTCCCTGCTTCTTCCCCTGCCTCTCCCCTCTCTTGTGCATTCTTTCACTCTCTCTCTCTCTCAAATCTTTAAATAAGTAGATAAATTCATTTTTTAATAAGAAGAACCAATTAATTGTTAAATTGGTGATGCTGAGATGATTTATGTCCTGTTTATGTGATGCTTATTGCTTCAGACCTGCTTTTAGCAGAAGCAGGGCTTACGCATATTGGGTAGGTATAATATATGAGAGATCTACTCATTATAGAATGTAGACTTAGTTGTAGGAAGGTATTTAAGCAATTTAAGAGAAGACTATTAAAATGTATAAATGAAATGTGCTGGGTTTTTTTCTTAGTTCTGAAACTCAAGATATGTTGAGTGCTATTCCTGTTATGGCAATATAAAATAATATTTTAATTACATATGATTCTTCGACATCATGACTCATCTGACACACTTTCTGGCTATTGGTGTATTATTTAAAGTATAGTTTATTGTTGTGGATTTTTATTTCCATTCCATCTTTGTTTTCATATATTACATATTCACATCTAGCCATCTGATCTGTGTGGATGACCTTAAAGATCAGGAAAGAATGTATGGATGAATCTGGGGCAACTGGGTGGCTCAGTGGGTTAAGCCTCTGCCTTCAGCTCAGGTCATGGTCTCAGGGTCCTGGGATTGAGCCCTGCATAGAGCTCTTTGCTCAATGGGGAGCCTGTTTCCCCCCCTTTCTTTGCCTGCCTCTCTGCCTACTTGTGATTTCTCTCTCTGTCAAAATAAATAAATAAAATCTTAAAAAAAAAATGTATGGATGAATCAGAATCATTCTAAATTTATCACCACCACTAGGAAAAGAAGTCAGAATGGAAGTCCCTCCCGGTACTGGTTCAGAATATCCACATTCTGTAATTTTTCATTAATGTTGCTTGGCTACCTCCTTGACACAAAATTTCCAATCAGAGAGGCACCTGGGTGGTTCAGTCAGTTAACGGTCCAACTTTTGGTCTCCACTCAGGTCATGATCTCACGGTTGTGGGATCGAGCCCCTCATTGGACTCTGTGCTCAGTGTGGAATCTGCTTCAGATTCTCTCTCCCTCTCCCTCACTATCTCTCAAATAAATAAATAAAATCTTTTTAAAATATTTTTTACTCAGAACAGTTTTGTTGTATTTTTAAGCATGTTGTATTTTTTAAGCACTGTGTTATTATTTTTGTTTAAAATGAATATGCAAGTGAGTCCTTGTTTTATTAGAAGTCATAAATAGAAGTACAACCATAATAAACTTATAGTAGGAACAACAAGTAACAGTACAGAAACATTATGCTTAGAGAAGGACTTTCTGCAGGGCAGAGTTTAGCTCTGAGTTCATATGGATTGGCTCCAGTTTATTCCTGAATATGAGAATCTGCCTGACTTTATATGACTAATTGGAAATCCACTGCAGGTAACTCAGACTTTGAGTGAAAGGGACGGTAAAGGCAGCTGACACCCACCATTAACTTGCCATAGTAACATGATGCATCTTAGTGAAATATCCTAAAATACTATATATGTGTAAGTAGCTTTTACTGTTTTCTTTTACAGGGTTTTAGGATTTTAATTTCCTAGAAGGCAAGAATTGAGCCCATGTAAATTTCAACATATAGCTTGTCCAAGTTTAGAAGTTGTTGACAATTTAATGCTTCCAATGAAGAAGGACAGGATTTGTGTTTTGGAAAATAGAGCTGTTTCCCTTTTTCATTGAGTTTTTGTGGCTCTCCTGTGTTTCTTTACTCTGATGTCAAAGTACTGTAATATGCAGCATGGTCCCTGGGATGTAGAATGTTCTAAAGAAATGCTTGAGTCATTCTTGAATTGCCTTTTTTCCTTAGTATTACCTCAGACTTCATATTAAAATACGACATGTATCACAGACCTCCTGCTTCATGTACTAATTACCCTTCATTATGGAACATCCTTCTCTCCGCATCAATGGATCTTAGGAACTTCCTTGGAGTAACTGGAAAAGTATTAGATCATTTTTCATATCCTGTCTTACAATTGCATTAAATTAATTGGAAATTATTTGTATTTTGTAGACTGCTGAACAAGAAACTAAAGGCCTTCCGAGTAAGAAAGGAATTGTACAGTCTATTGTTGGTCAAGGCTATCATCGTAAAATAGTTCTAGCATCACAGTCCATACAGAATACTGTATATAAGTAAGTATTTTGCAAAGAGGAAGTCTAGATATTTAACATTGTTTCACATAATACTATTTATGTATAAAAATATGCAAAAGACTCATCACTTCATGGGAGGAACCACTTTGTAGCTAGATTTTATTGCTACTTCAACAAATAAATCCCCGTGTATAGGTTCACAGTGAGTATTACGTGATACAGGATTTCATTTTATTACATCTGTGCTGAAACTTTTGATGGCCTAAGAGACCCTGGTCTATTCAGTACCATTATTCACAATGTCCAGAAGAGGGCATCTTGATGTTTCCTTTTTATATAATTTATTATATAATTTATCATTGATGCTTTTTATTTAGGTGTTTTCTTATAGTCCCTAAAACTAATTCTTAGTATTTAGAAAGAAAAGTACTAATAATACACAAAGTAACCAAAGCATTATAAAGCTGTCACATGTAAACCTTCAATAACTTTTAAATATGAACATTTTTATCTTGTATAAAGATTCCAATTTGGAGTTGCTGTTATTTCTAAAGTAGTAAGCTTTGTAAAAAATTTGCTGTAGTTTTACTTTTCCAAAAAATAAAATTGTTCCATTGCCATTTAAAAGTTCTCCCAAAGTTTTAATAATAGTAACTGGCACACAATAGTTTGGTCTTAGTTTATTTGGACTATAATGCACTTTTCTTTTAAAGGCTTAAGATGAAGGATCATCTTCCTACAATTTCAAAATTACTACTGCTTTTTACCTTTTTTTTCCTAATAAAGGTTAGTTTGGTGTATTGAAGAATAGAAAGTTACATAAAATCTCAAAAAAATTATAAGACAAAACTTCGAAGTATTTTCAAAATGAGATCAACCAAAATGAGACTCAAATGTGATTATCTATGTTCTTTCCAATTCTTACTGTACTTGCCCTGGTCCTCACTATAGTTTTCCTTATCTATAACTCTTCTGTTACATTAAAAGCAACATTACAGATAACCTTTAAGCTGGTTTCCATCCTTAATCCCATTCCTAGAGATACAATTTATGTGATGTGTGTACTTGCTATATATTATTCATATGTTTTAAAATTTTATATGTAATATTTAGGATTTAGGTTCTTTAGGATTCTCTTATAACTGTTTTTTTCCAAATTTCTACCTGTCAGCAAATTTTCATTTACAATTATATTGGTTTTTTTCCTGATACTAGAAAAGTCTTATTTATTTTTAAGTTATTTACTTAGCTAATTTGGTTTTGTTTTTTTAAGTGATGGACAGTCTTCAGCCATTCCTGTAGCCAGTATGGAGTTTGCAGCCATTTGTCTCAGAAATGCCTTGTTGCTCTTACCCGAAGAACAGCAAGATCCAAAGCAGGAAAATGGGTCTAAAAATAGTAATCAATTAGGTGGGAACACGGAAAGCAGTGAAAGCAGTGAAACTTGCAGGTATTCTAATCCCTTTGGCCCCCTTTGGTGAAACCCCTCAGGACTTCATCAGTAAGCCTCTTTGTCCTTCAGATGAATTCCTAAAATCTGGAGCCTGAATTTCCTAAATCCCCTGTTTTGAATAATAAGAAAGGAAAGTATGAATGTTAAGTATTTCTGGAAGAGAGAAATAATTTGAAGACTGAGGAGAGAACCTTAGAAAAGTGGAAAGAAACAGCTTTTCTTTAACAGGAGTATTTGTAAAGAAATCCTGTTGCTCTCAGAGAGAGTTTTTACATTTGTTAAAATACCTAAATCCTAAAACTTCTCCTTTCTTCTTAACCTATGCCTTTTCTTGTAATATCCCATAAACCATTAACCTCCAGAATATTTCTGTTAAATTCTAGTTTTTTAGTATAAGTTAAATATTAACCAGTCTCTAGAAATTAAGAGAACTTCCGATAATAATAAAGCACCATTATATATAAAGTTCTTTTTGCACATGGCACCTTTAAATTGAAGTGTTTCATTCCAGTGTCTTTTCTTGATTTTGATAGAAATATATGTATTAAAGAAAATTTGAAACAAAATTACGGGGGGTTTTGTTTTTTTCCTCCTCCAGGGGGTTATGTTTTACTGTAGTTGATAAAAAGCAATCAGAAGACCAAGAAACGTGTGAAAATACAGGAGTCGTTTCCTTTATAGAGATACTATTTATAATTAGAAATTTTTAGAAACAGTATTTTGTACTGGGGGAAAGAAACTGAAATAGAGTATATCTTTAACACACTGGTGATACCAGCCTACTAAGCATTTTGCATTTGTTGTTTTTGGCTCTTCTTTATGTTTGGCATAAACAATTGCATGTGAGTGGGGAGAGGGAAACAATTTTATATTTAATTGTTTATTTGCTTTTCATAATTTAGAGTCTATCTTTATTTTAGCAGTAAAAGCCATGACGGAGATAAATTCATTCCAGCTCCACCTTCTTCTCCATTGAGAAAACAAGAATTAGAAAACTTAAAGTGAGTATCTAAACAAAATTAGTATAGCAACTAGTGTACATTATTTCCAATCTTTGTTAATCTTATGAATTACATTGATGGAATGTCAAATGTTAAACCAACCTTTCAATCTTGTGATAAACCCCGCTAGTCAGAATGTGTTATTTTTTTTTATAAATTGTTGGATTCAATTTATTAATATTTTGCTAAGAATACTTACTTCTTGGGTGCCTCACTGTCTCAGTTGGTAGAGCATGCAACTCTTGATCTTGGGGTTCTGAGTTTGAGCCCCATGTTGGGTGTAGAGATTACTTAAAATCTTGATGGGTGCTGGGTGGCTTAGTCATTAAGTGGCTGCCTTCAGCTCAGGTCGTGATTCCAGAGTCTTGGGATCTAGCCCCACATTGGACTCCCCGCTCAGCCGGAAGCCTGCTTCTCCCTTGTGCACTACCCCCTGCTTGTGTTCCCGCTCTCACTGTGTCTCTCTCTGTCAAATAAATAAATAAAATCTTTTAAAAAATAAAATCTTGAAAGAGAAAAGCCATCTTTTATATTCAGCAACATAATTACCACTTTCAGCTGATTCTGATTTCCATAAGATACCATTTCTTTATTCTGAGGCTCTTCTTTCAACATTTCTTACAATATAGGTCTTAATTTTCCTAGGTTTTTTGGTTTTTGTTTTTATACTTTTAGCTGTTTAAATCTACAGTTGTTGGGTGCCTGGGTGGCTCAGTTGTTAAGCATCTGCCTTTGGCTCAGGTCATGAATCCAGGGTCCTGGGATTGAGCCCCACATTGGGCTCCCTCCTTGGCAGGAAGCCTGCCTTTCCCTTTCCCACTCCCTCTGCTTGTGTTCCCTCTCTGGCTGTCTTCTCTCTGTGTCCATAAATAAATAAGTAAATAAATCTACAATTGTCTTTATTTCATGTTCATTCTTAGAGGATATTTTTGCTAAAAATAGAACTCTTGGTTGGTAGTTTGTTTTTCCTTTCACTGAGTTCTTTGAAGAAGTCACTGCATTATCTTCACCCTCTGTTATTTGTGATTAGAAGTTTATAGTCATTGTACGGAGGTGCCATTTTTCTATCTATAGATTACCTCTGTTTTTCAGCAATTAGACTATGATGAGTCTGAGTGTGATTTTCTTCATTTTTACTCTTAGACTTAGCTGACTTTAAGTCTATAAATTTATCTTTCAACTAATTTGATATATTTTGACCATAATTTCTTCATATTATTTCTGGAGCTAGGCTGAACGATACAGCATTACTTTTAAAAATGATTTCAGTAGGGGGCACCTGGGTGGCTCAGTGGGTTAAGCCTCTGCCTTCTGCTCAGGTCATGATCTCAGGGTCCTGGGATTAAGCCCTGCATCTGGCTCTCTGCTCGGCAGGGAGCCTGCTTCCCCCTCCTCTCTGCCTACTTGGGATCTCTCTCTCTGTCAAATAAATAAATAAAATCTTTTTTTAAAAATGATTTCAGTAATAGAATTGCAAATTAAAATGAAGAGAAAGAGCCATTATTTCTTTTATTAGAATTACTACTTTTTTTTTTTTAAGATTTTATTTATTTATTTGACAGAGATCACAAGTAGGCCGAGAAGCAGGCAGAGAGAGAGGAGGAAGGAGGCTCCCAGCTGAGCAGAGAGCCCGATGCGGGGCTTGATCCCAGGACCCTGGGATCATGACCTGAGCCAAAGGCAGAGGCTTTAACCCACTGAGCCACCCAGGCGCCCCAGAATTATTACTATTTTTTAAGAGCCGTGATTTCTTATGTTTTTGCCTACTGCACAAGATTGACAAAAGTACATTTAAACATATATATGTTGCTGGTAGCATTGTAAATTGATGGATTACTTTTGGAAACATTTATTCCCATTTTTTTCTTAAAAGTGCTAGCCTTGTGAAAGGTACAGAGAAATTAGAGATAGAGGGAAAAAACACTGCCTTCAAAAAGAAGGGGTGCCTCAGTGGCTTAGTTGGTTAAGCAACTGCCTTCAGCTCGGGTTGTGATTCCAGAGTCCTGGGATTGAGCCCAGTGTCTGGCTCCTTGCTCATTGGGGAGCCTGAATCTCCCTCTCCCTCTCCCTTCTACTCTACCTGATTGTGCAAGTGTGCTCTTGCTCTCTCTCTCTCTCTCTCTCTCTAGCAAATAAATAAAATTAAAGAAAACAAAAGTAGATGGTGAGGAGCACCTCAGTGGCTCAGTAAGTTGAGTGTCCAACTCTTGATTTCAGCTCAGGTCTGATCTTCGATTGTGCAATCAAACCCCACATGGGGTTCCACACCCAATGGGGAGTCTACTTCTGTCCCCCTCTCTCTCTCTGCCCCTCCCCCAACTGGCATGCTCTCTGTCTCTCTCAAATAAATAAAACTTTTTTTTTTTTTTTTTAAAGCAGATGTCCAACACTTAGGAGAAAATGATATTAATTAGTAGCTTAGTTATTAGGTGGTGAGATTTGGGGTGTCCCTTTTTTTCTTGTGATAGTACCCTGAGAAGTGAAAAATTACATCACTTTAAAATTTTGCATTTCTTTCAGTCTGCTCAAGGTGCTCAGTCTGATGCCAAGGTTTACTGATGGCTTGCATTTCTTTTTCTGTGAACCTCCTATTTGTAGAATTTACCATTTTCATACTGGGATTTTCATCCTTTTTTTTATAAGAGTTCTTATATATTATAGAAATTGGCCTTTGTTTATGATATTAGTTGTAAAACAGAATTTCATAAGTATTCATGTAATGAATAGAAAGGCCTTCTTGCCTCCAAGGATGAGAAAATAATTCACCCATGTGTTCTAGCATTGTCACAACCACCAATCTAAATATCTGCTTCATCTAGAATGTATTTTATAGAAATGAATAAGGTAGGGATCTATCTTTACTGTGTGTAATTTTTCATAGTATAATCCATTTGATTAACTTCATTTAACTTTCAAATCAAACATGAAACCACTATAAAATGTTAAGATTTTAGGTCTAAACAGTTTAAAATTATATTTTTATAAAATAACATGTATATATTTATTTGCATAAAATAATTAGAGGGATCTATGTCAAAACCTTCATGGTGGTTATCTCTAAATGGTAGAATAACTGATGATTTTTATTTTCTTATGGGGTATCTGTTTTTTCTAATTCTTTAAGAAGGAAGATATTTCATTAATTTTAGCGATGCCCCTCCTTGCATACCTAGTATTTTTGGAGGAAGATTGGCCAGTGGATGTATTCTTTTCTCTCTCTCTCTCTTTTTTCCCCCATTTAAATAAAGATGTGCCCTTTTCATTTTTTTTTAAGATTTTTATTCATTTATTTTGAGAGAGAAGGGATTCATTAATTATAATAATTATAATCATTCATTAATTAGTAAGTTATTTATTTGTTTTTTTTGTGTGTGAGAGAAAGAAAAGGAGAGAGGGTGCTTGTGCGGGCAGGAGGAGGGGCAGAGGGAGAGAGAATCTCAAACAGACTCCACACTGAGTGCAGAGCCTTGACACAGGGCCCAGTCCCACAACCCCAAGATCATGACCTGAGCTGAAATCAAGAGTCAGACGCTTAACTGACTGAGCCACCCAGATGCCCCCAAGATGTGCCCTTTCCTGATCATATCCTGTCAGATCAGTGTGTTTATGACAGGGCATTGCTGTCCATGAGCACAGGGCTCTATGCACCATTCTCACCTAGACAACAACTTTTTATTTCTTTATTTTATTCTATTGAGGTATACCAGAAATTCCCTCTTTGCATTAATACCCCTCTCTGTCCAGAGTTTTATTATCAGGAGGAAGGAATTAATCCTCTGATTATATGGAGGATTAAATCTTAAGTTCGGTTAGAAATGAATTGGTCATTTAAGATTTTGAAAGTAAAGTTTTGGTTTTTTAAAACTTGACAAAGTTAATTACATGTTTCCTTGGGGCACCTTGGTGGCTTAGTCTGTGAGCATCTGCCTTAGGCTCAGGCCATGATCCCAGGGTCCTGGGGTCAAGCACTGCACCGGGCTTTCTGCTCTGTGGGGAACCTGCCTCTCCCTCTTCTCACTGCTTGTGCTCTGTCTTGCTGTCTCTCTCTCAAAAAAATAAATCTTAAAAAAAAAATGTTTTCATCAGTAATCTTTAGTTATATTAAAATTTCTTGAATTCTCGGATGACCCATAAGATAGCAAGGAGATAAAAGTACTATAACAAATTACCAGTAAAGGGACACCTCTATGGCTCAGTCGGTTAAGTGTTTGACTCTTGATTTCAGCTCAGGTCATGATCTTAGGGTCGTTATCTGCGCTCAGCATGGAGTTTGCTTCCCTCATGCTCTTTTTCTCTCTCTCTCAAATAAATAAATCTTAAAAAAAAAAAAAATTAGCAGTGAAACCACAGCAGTAACAAAATAATACAGAAGAGTATTGCTTCTGAGTGAAATAAAATTGAATTTTTAAAAAGCAGTCAAATTCCAACCATATTACTAAAACTCACCATGCTAGATTTTTGTCCTAAATGAAAATTTGTAAAAACAAAGCAAATTAAGTAAAGCTAGACTGTACTTGGTATAAAGTGAGCTGGTGGGAAAGAGGGGGATTATAGTGCTCAGCCAGTATGGTATTAGGGAAAATGCTTTAATTTGTCCAAAAAAATGTACTGTTTTTCCTTCAGTATTCCTAATGTTTTCTAGAGATATCTCTCTTTATGGAGCCACCTACATTTTATATTTATCTAAGGGATTCATCTATTTTAGTAGGTTATTGTGTGTGATAAAAATCTCAGTACAAAAAGTTATAGAGTATAGGATGCCTGGCTGGCTCAGTCAGAAGAATGTGTGACTCTTGATCTCAGGGTCATGAAGTTTGAGTTCTGTGTTAAGGTATATAGATTACTTAAAAATAAAATCTTAAAATGAAAAAAGATGTGGTATAAGTATACTATGGTATAAGTAAAATTTGACCTATCCCAGTCCTCTGTTTCTAAGATCTTCCCTGAGGGCCAACCAATAGAATTGCATTGTATGGATATGACATACTTTATCATTCCTTTATATTTAGCTGTGTTTTTGTTTTGTTTTTAAGATCTTATTTATTTGACAGAGAGAGAGAGAGAGATCACAAGTAGGCAGAGAGGCAGGGGGAAGCCGACTCCCTGCTGAGCAGAGAGCCCAAACCGGGGCCTGATCCCAGGACCCTGAGATCATGACCTCTGAGCCCAAGGCAGAGGATTAACACACTGAGCCACCCAGGCACCCCTATTTAGCTGTTTTTAGTGTTTCAGTCTTTGATGTTACAAATACTGCAGTGAATATCATTATACACAGTTTTTAAGGAGAATCCTTAATGAATAAGGTATTTTAAACAATTTTTAAATTTGATTTAAGTTTTACAATTTTTTTTGAGTACTATTCTTAGGATGGCTTTATGCCATTTAACAAGTATATTATTCTCTAATGGCTGAATAGCTGCAGATCTGTGTAAAATTAATTTTGCCTTTTGAAAGTGGCATTAAAGAGAAGGGTATGTGCAGAGTGGCATACCCCCTCTCTGAATTTTGTTCCCGTCATGGCATAACTCTTTGCTTTCCATGTGCCCTAGTAGGAGGATTGATGATTTTTAGAGAAAATAAAATTACTTCCTTATTTTCGTGGAAAGGGGCAAAGGGTCTCCATAGGGAATTCCATCATCATAAAGTGAGGTAAGGATGGGTTTGCTGGTATATATTAACCTTTCTTCTTATGGAGCAGATGGGAGAAAGGAAATGGAACAAGATGGAAGGAGCCTTAGGGTAGATTTATAAAAAGAGCTGCTATGCAAGACAGTAGTAATGGTAATGTGGAGACAAATGGTGCAGGGAGGGAGTTCTAAAAGATTTGTGTTGTAATTTTCAAAGCTATAAAAGCTCATAATACAGTTGGGCGTGTTAAAGGGCAGTTCTGTGGCAAGAGCCAGCTGTCTTCTGTAGAAGGTAGGAGACTGAGTACATTGGTTTTCTGTTAAGATCATGAAATTCTTAGAGATTTCATCTATTTCTGACCTAAATTCTTTATGTGATTGGAAATGTGTGTGACTAGTGTATAGTTTAGTTTTTATGGACTATTATATTTGACCCCTTGTGCCCTGTGATACCCAAGACAGCAATGTAAAACCTCATTTCCTATTTCCAGCATAACTAATATGCAGTAAATTATCATGAGTGTTCTACTGGCCACTTCTTACGGTATGGGTTCACAGCCTCTTGAGTACTTTCATTTTTTTTTTCATTTGTATATAAATGAAGATGGCTTCCAAAAAATATTCATTCTAACCAAGTTTCAAGTATGTTTTTGAAGACAGATGACACCTGAAGCAATTGAGATTCTATATTAGAATTAAGATATTTTTCAGAATAATATTCTCACAATTAAAACAGAAATTTGCTCCACATCAGGAAGTGTCTCAGAAATCAACTAAGCATTTTAATTGTGAGGCTCAGATGAACAGATGAACACTGTTAGAGTATTGTTCAGTTCCTGAATCATTCAGAGCTCTGCAAAAACTGATCAGTTTCATTCAGTTAGGAAAACACATGCACACACACACACATGCGTGCACACATTCTACAGCCTTAAATTAAGTAAATGCTGTGACTTAAAATTTTCAAAATTAAAAATGATTCTATTTTTAGGTATTTACCCAAGATAAATGAAAACTTGTGCATATAGTAAATCATAGCAGCTTTATAGAGAAAAACTAGAAATAGTCCACGTAACCATTAGGAAGAGAACAGATAACTAAATTATAACCACTCTATACACTGGAATACTATTCAGCTATAAAAAGCAACAAATTATTGATACACAACATCAATATGAATGAATCTCAAAACTACTGTATGATTCCATTTATGCCATTTATATGACAGGCAAAGCTATACTAAACTGATTTATGTTGATTGAAATCAGAGCAGTGGTTGGGAGGAATTAACTTGAAGAATCTTTCTGCAGTGATAGAAATGTTCTGTATCTTAATTGGCCTGGAGGTTACATGTATATATTCGAATTCATCAAACTGTACACTTAAAGTGATGCATTTTAGTATATATAAATTATATCTCATTAAAATTACAGTGTATTGGGGGATCTGGGTGGCTCAGTCAGTAGAGCATGTGAGTTTTGATCTCAGGGTTGTGAGTTTGAGCCCCATGTTGGGTGTAGAGATCACTAAAAAAATTTTGAAAAAAAAATAAAAGATAAAATGTTAAGGTATTTTGAAATCTTACAAAAATTAATATAATTCTAAGTATATTCTTTTGAGGGGTGCCTGGATCACTCAATCAGTTAAGCATCTGCCTTTGGCTTAGGTCATATCTCAGGGTTCTGGGATTGAGCCCTACATCAGGCTCTCTCTGCTCAGCAGGAGTCCACTTCTCCCTCTGTGCTCTCTCACTTCTCTCCCTCTTTCTCCCTCCATCTTAAATAAAAAAATAAAATAAAAATATATTCTTTTGGGAAATATAATTTAACCCCTAATGATTAATACATGGTTGGTTTCCTTTACATATCACTTATGAAGTAGCAGGACGTGGAAAATTTCATTTTCTTAACAACACAAAAACCATTTTGTATTTAGCATGTATTCTGCAGACCCTAAGTTTACAGAATCCTGTACCAGAGCTACTTACCAGGTCACTACTAAGCACATGAAAGGCACACTGTTTAAGTGTATGGTACAACAGGGATTTCAAAACTTATTACCAAAAACAATGTAAAATGTATCAGTAATTTTTTATATTGATGATATGTTGAAATGATAGATACAGTGGATTATTTTATTTTATTTTTTAAGATTTTATTTATTTATTTGACAGAGATGGCAGGTAGGCAGAGAGGCAGGCAGAGAGAGAGGAGGAAGCAGGCTCCCCGCTGAGCAGAGAGCCCGATGCAGGGCTTGATCCCAGGACCCTGAAATCATGACCTGAGCCGAAGGCAGAGGCTTTAACCCACTGAGCCACCCAGGTGCCCCTAGTGGATTATTTTAAATACATTAAAACTATTTTAAATACATTAAGCGTCTGCCTTCAGCTCAGGTCATGATCCCAGGGTCCTGGGTTTGAGCCCCACATCAGGCTCCCCACTCAGCAGGAAACCTGCTTCTCCCTCTCCCACTCCCCCTGCTTCTATTCCCTCTCTCACTGTTTCTCTCTCTGTCAAATAAAGAAATAAAATCTTTAGGAAAAAAAATATAGACAGTAGGAGCATGGTTAAGCGCTTGCCTTCAGCTCAGGTCATGATCCCAGGGTGCTGGGAGTGAACCCTGTGTCAGGCTCTCCGGTCAGTGGGGGATTCTGCTTCTTCACCCTCTGCCCCTCCCCTTGCTCACGCACTCACACTCACTCTATCATTCACTCACTCTCTCAAATAAATAAATAAACTCTTTTTTAAAAAAGAATGTAGACACTTGTGCAGGATTGATATTTTGACCATCTGCTTTAAGTATTAATGTTGCCACATGCATTTGAGAGAGAATGATTTTCTTATGCAGTGACTATATTATAAGGGTGTACTTTTAAGATCTTATTTAACAAATATTTATTGACTTCTACTGATACCTTAAATTTTTAAAACACTTATTGAGATACAGTTCACAGACCATGCAATCTCCCCATTTAAAATTTACAATCCACTGTTGTTTTTTTAAGATTTTATTTATTTATTTGACAGAGAGATCACAAGGAGGCAGAGGCAGGCAGAGAGAGAGGGGGTGGGCAGGCTCCCTGCTGAGCAGAGAGCCGGCTTTGCCCTGATCCCAGGATCCTGAGATCATGACCTGAGCCAAAGGCAGAGGCCCAACCCACTGAGCCACCAGGCGCTCCATCCACTGCTTTTTAAGTATAGTCACTGAATTGTGCAGCCATTACCACAGTCAATTTTAGAACATTTTCATCACCTCAAAAGAAACTGTACACCCTCTAGGTGTCATCCCTTTGCACCAGTCTACTCCCCAGCTCTATTTAATTTACTTTCTAGAGGCACCTGGGTGGCTCAGTTGGTTAAGCCACTGCCTTCGGCTCAGGTCATGATCCCGGAGTCCCAAGATCGAGTCCCGCATCAGGCTCCCAGCTCTTTGGGGAGTCTGCTTCTCCCTCTGACCTTCTCCCCTCTCATGTTCTCTCTCTCTCTCTCTCTCTCAAAGAAATAAATAAAATCTTTTTAAAAAATAAAAATAATTTATTTTCTAGCTCTATAGATTTTTCTATTCTGGACTTTCATATGAATGGAATCAGTGTCGTGGGCTTTAATGACTGCCTTCTCTTTCACTTAGGATGTTTTCGAGGTTTACCCAAATTGTAGCATATATCATATTCGTTTTTATAGCTGAATAGTATTTCATTGTATAAATATACCACATTTTGTTTATCCTTTCATTCATTAAAAGACATTTGGATTGTTTGTCCTTTTTTAAAAAATTTTTCAGGACTTCAGGGTGGCTCAGTCATTTAATCGTCTGCCTTGGGCTCAGGTCTTTATTCCAGAGTCCTGGGATCAAGTCCCGTATCTGGCTCCTTGCTCAGTAGGGAGCCACTCTGCCTGCTTGTCCTTTCTTTCCCTCTATCAAATAAATAAATAAAATCTTTTTTAAAAAATAATTATTTTTTAAAGATTTATTATTTATTTGACAGATCACAAGTAGGCAGAGAGGCAGGCAGAGAAAGAGGAAGGGAAGCAGGCTCCCTGCTGAGCAGAGAGCCCGATGCGGGGCTTGATTCCAAGACCCTGGGATCACGACCTGAGCCGAAGGCAGAGGCTTTAACCCACTGAGCCACCCAGGCGCCCCTAAAAAAATATGTTTTTAAGAATTTTTTTAAGTAATATCTGTACCCAATGTGGGGCTTGAACTTAAATTCCTGAGATCAAGAGTCACTTGTTCTACTGACTAAGCCAGCCAGACACCCCTTGATTATTTTTGTCTTTATGCTATTATGAATAATACTGCTGTATACATTTGTGTACAAATGTTTGCAGGCATATGTTTTTCTGTTTCTCGGGTATATACCTAGAAGTAAAATTGCTGGATCATAAAGTAATTCTGTTCAATCACTTGAGGAATTGCCAGAATGTTTTCTAAGTGGCTTTACTATTTTATAATCCCACCAGCAGTGTGTGAGTATTCCAGTTCACATTCTCACTAATGTTTATTTCCCATCTTTTTGATTATATATTGTAGAAGGTGTAAAGTGGTATCTTATTTGCTTTGATTTACATTTCCCTGAAAATTAATGATGTTGAGCTTCTTTTCATGTGCTTATTGGGTATTTGTATGTCTTCTTTGGAGAAATGTTTATTCAGATCCTCTGCCTGTTTTTTAATTGGGTTATATTACCCTTTTACTATTGAGTTTTAAGAGTGCTTTATACATTCTAGACATAAGACCCTTTTCAGATACATGATTTACAAATATTTTTTTTTCCCTGTTCTGTGGGTTATCTTCTCACTTTTTTGAAGGTAGCCTTTGAATCACAAAAGTTTTTCATTTTTTTTGTTTGTTTGTTTAAAGATTTTATTTATTTCACAGACAGAGATCACAAGTAGGCAGAGAGGCAGGCAGAGAGAGGAAGGGAAGCAGGCTCCCCACTGAGCAAAGTGCCCGATGCGGGGCTCGATCCCAGGACCCCAGGATCATGACCTGAGCCAAAGGCAGAGGCTTTAACCCACTGAGCCATCCAGGCACCCCAAGTTTTTCATTTTAATTGAGGTTTAAAAACAAAATTGAAGGAAAAGTTTTTCATTTTGATGTTCAACTTCCCTATTACTTTCTTTTCCTTTTTGTTTTTAAGATTTATTTATTTTAGAGAATGTAAATGGGGGGACAGAGGGAGAGAAATCCTCAAGCAGACTCCACAGTGAGCATGCAGTCCAACATGGGTCCAATCCCAGGACCCTGTGAGATCATGACTGGAGCTAAAATCAAGAGCCAAATAACTCAGCCACCTAGGCACCCGTTATTTTTTTCTTTTATTGACCATGCTTTTTGTGTCCCATCTAAGAGTCCTTCACCAAATTCAAGGTCATAAGGGTTTAACCCCTATGTTTTCTTCTAAGAGTTTTATAGTTTTACCTGTTACATGTAGGACTTTTATCTCTTTTTCAGTTAATTTTTATATATGATATAAAGTAAGGGCTCAACCTAATTCTTTCACATGCTAGTACCTTATTAACAGGAAAGAAGTAAGTTCATAGGCTTAGTCATATAGTAACATTTTATTGTTGCACAGTGGTTTAATAACTGGCTTAGGTATGTACTGATGTTTACATGTTGCATATTGTAGGACATCTTCGTTATTCATTCTGAGATTGTGGTGTTAGCTGAATTTTAATTTGTGAAACTAAAATGGAGCTGCTCTAGAACTTGGAAAAAAAAGTGTAACAGAACTGGAAAAGGGTAGGAAATAATTTGGGGGCCCACATGGCAAATGTCTGTGTGGGAAATTAAAATCACAGCATACGGAATAAAAATGAAATTTCACTTTGTCTTTTTTTTTTTTTTTAATAAGAGGCTCAAAAATGGATAAAAGGAAGTGTTCAGATCAAATTTAATTAAACCCAGTTAAGTTATTCTAAAGTAGAAATTATAAAACTTTAATTAGTTCATTTAGAATTTGATATAACACTTAGTGAATGATTTCCCATTCAGTTACAGGGACCTCCCATGACCCAGTGTTTTTGTGAGAAGATAAATCAAACAAATTGTTGATGACATAAGTATTATAGTCAGTTCTGGTGTACCTAAGGAATCCAGTTTCTTTTGGTTTTAGCTTAGTGGTTATATTTTAGCTGGTAAGACATACCTAAAACACAATTATGGCTAACAATCTTTTGAATCTCCTGTTGCTCTTACAGAGAGTGTATGGTCCTGCTAAAATGTATCCATCTATAATCAATTCTACCAAAGAAGGAACCTGCACATGTGACATTTCCTTCACTCGTCAGTAGTGTTCATATTGGCAGGGTTCAAGTAATTCTTCCGTGGTCTGCCATTGCTGTGGAAGCCCATATGGCCACTGCTGACATTGGACAAATCCTTTAACCCCTATAGGTCTTACTTTTCTGTCAAATAAGTGAATTGGGTTGGATGATATTCAGGTCCCTTCTGTATATAAAATGCTGTGTCTGTGACTTCCTGAATCTTATTTGCTGCCTAGACTAGGACTGGGTACATTGAGATGCTAGATTTGGTTGAAAAAACTTTTTTCAGCTTCTTTCTGTTGGGATTCTATTTGTTTTGGATTTGGGGTGTGTTGTGAGTATGCTGCTTTTTGTACAGAACTGTTACTAGAAAAGCAAAATGTTTACAAAACATGCAGTAAAAAAACGTTTGAATTTTCATAAGATTTGAATGTTGAGGGGCTCCTGGGTGGCTCAGTTGTTTGGCTTCTGCCTTGGGTTCAAGTCATGGTCCCGGGGTCCTGGGATCAAGCCCCGGATCAGGTTCCCTGCTCAGCAAGGGAGCTTGCTTCTCCCTCTCCCCCTGCATGTATTCCTTTTCTCGCTGAGTCTCTGTCAAATAAATAAATAAAATCTTAAAAAAAAAAAAAAAGATTTGAAAGTTGACAAGTTTAACATTTCAAAATTACTGTAGATAATGGAGATAGCTTGAAAGACTTTTTTTTAAAGTAGACTCCATGCCCGCTATGGGTCTCAAACTCACAACCCTGAGATCAAGAATCAAGAGCTCTACCAACTGAGCCAGCCAGGTGCCTGAATTTTTTTTTTTTAATAGTATAATCTAGTACCATATTCAGCTTGGAAGAAATAATTATTATTTTAAGATTTTATTTATTCATTTGAGAGAGAGAGAAAAAAAAATGCAGGCTCCCTGCCTAGCCTCCCATTGTGGGGCTCAGTCCCAAGACCCTGGGACCATGACCTGAGCTGAAGGCAGATGCCCAACCAACTGAGCCATCCAGGCACCTCCCCTGGTAGAAATTCTTTATTGGAATTTTTGGGCCAATTTTTCAAACATATTTGCTATAAGATTGCTTTATAAGTTTATTTTCCTTTGACACATTTTGACTGACTAGATTTACCCCCATTTTAGCCTCTTTTAAAAAGGGTTAAACTATTTCAGACATTTGGTTTAGAGTCATTTAACTCACAGAATATGTGGCTTGGCAGATTTTAATGCCCAGTCTTTTATGCCTTGCTGTAAGTTGATGCTTTAAAGAAAGTCCCTACCCTCATTTCTTTCTTCTTTTTTTTCCTTCCTTTCTGAGGGTTTGCATTCTGTGGACCTAGAGCAAGCTCCTCCCACATGTAGAGAAGAGAGTGTGGGGTTGTATCAGATCCTCCATGGCGTGGGGCGGGTAGGAGGGTGGGAAGCTAGTGTGTCTCTTCCCTTGAGGTATAGTCTTCCAGTCTGATGAACTGTCAAATCCACTGTGTGGTTGGTAAAGCAGATTGGACAGTGACTCGAGGAAATAGTGGGGTGGGGTTTGGAGGTTCAGTATTTAAGTAACAACTCTCTAAAGTAAAGTGATTTCTCCAGGGGTTTAGTAGATTAGAGCTATATGTGTTTCTAATGTTACCACTCTGTAGGAATTATGCAGAATGGAGTGTTGCTTCCTAGAGGAAAAGGAGGATGAGTGGGGATGATGAGCCATTGGGGTAGATTGTGAGGCATTAAGGGAAGAGGGGCCATAAATGTTAGTTTTAGTTTTGTTCAATGAAACTTGCTTAATCCTGACAGCTCTTAATCCAAATGCCAGCCACAGAGTTCTGCGTTGACATATTTAAGTATTTTTGAAAAGAAAGATTATTATTAGAATCTTCTACCCTGTTGTGATTTGATAGGATTTCTTCTGGGGAAAGAGGTACAAATTGAGGAAACCATATTTTTACTTGGTATATAACTGCAGTTTGGACTTCCTGGGCAGCAGAAACCTGTTGCCATCTTACATGACTGATTTCTGGACCCAAAGTGGGCTTGACAGTGGGCTGGAGCAGTAATAGCCCCCTACTGTCGGGAGAGGCCAGGGCAGGCTTTTCCCAGCAAGCCTGCCTAAGGTGTGGCTATCCTAGACACTAGGCCCTAGAGCATGCAGGATGGCTCTTGTGTCTATGGGAGCTGGGAAGGAGGTGGCTTCTTCAGCGAGGCAGCCAGCCAACAAGACAGGTAGAGGTCTGGATGCCTGGAGCAGTAAGTCAAAAGATATTGAAATCTGTGGTCTTCAGTGATTACCTATTAAACACCTGCTGTGCAGATGATGAGGAATTGCTCTAGTGTTAGTGCAGGAAACAAAAGATGGTGGCCTTCTGCTTTTAAGGAGTTTATGTTTTGCCCTGACCTTTAACCGTGTCACATTTGAAGATGGATATTAAACTTTATGATTTTCATTCATATAGATCCTGAGCTGATGGTTTTCTTAGGCCTCTGGAGACCTAGGCCTTAAAAGTCCTTTTCTTCATAAGCAATACTATGTCTGGCTGATGAGTGAGTGTTCATTGCCATTTTAAAATAGGACAAATAAGCCAAAAGAGATAATTAAGTCACCCAAATCTCACAACACAGAGCTAAGCACTGAGGAGCTTCTGCACAGAGGAGATAACTAGCCAGTGCCTCCCTTCTTTGGGCCCTTGCTTCTTCCATCAGAGAGAAGATGCCCCCCCTTCCCCCCCTCCAGGGGCTGTGGCCATAGGACAGCCTGGCTCATAAAGACAGCTCTTGGAAATACAGGGATATTGACCATAAGCTTGTCAAAAAAATCCCTTTAAGAAGGACATTACTTGTGTGCACTTATTCTGTTCTGTGAACAGGGTTTAGATTTTAAATTATGTGAACGGTAAAAAAAAATTAAACTTTGGAGGGATGCTTGGGTGGCTCAGTGGGTTGGGCGACTGCTTTGGGCTCAGGTCATGATCTCAGGGTCCTGGGATCAAGCCCCACATCAGGCTCCCTGCTCAGTGGGGAGTCTGCTTGTCCCTCTCCCTCTGCCCCTCCCCCTGCTTGTGTTCTTTTGCTTGCTGTGCTTAGCTCTCAAATAAAATCTTCTTTAAAAATTTAAACTTTGGGGGCACCTGGGTGGCTCAGTGGGTTAAGCCTCTGCCTTCGGCTCAGGTCATGATCTCAGGGTCCTGGGATCGAGCCCCACATCAGGCTCTCTGCTCAGCAGGGAGCCTGCTTACTCTTCTCTGCCTGCCTCTCTGCCTACTTGTGATCTCTCTCTGTCAAATAAGTAAAATCTTTAAAAAAAAAAATTTTTTTTTTAAAGATTTATTTATTTGACAGAGAGAGATCACAAGTAGACAGAGAGGCAGGCAGAGAGAGAGAGAGAGGGAAGCAGGATCCCTGCTGAGCAGAGAGCCCGATGCGGGACTCGATCCCAGGACCCTGAGATCATGACCGGAGCCGAAGGCAGCGGCTCAACCCACTGAGCCACCCAGGCGCCCCTAAAAAAAAAAAATTTTTTTAACTTTGAATTACATTCTGTTTTCTTCCCTTTTAAAGAGACAAGCTTAAATACCTACATTTGTATGCATAGTTATGTATGCATTGGGAAATCGTAATGTAATCTTTTCTTTCTACTTCATTTTCAGGTAGTCTTGTGAACCAATAGTAAGCAATATGATAAGATGGGAAGGGCAGTGAATTAGGAGTCCATGGTGTTGAATGTTAGTCCTAACTCTAATCACACACTCTAAGCTAGAGAATATATTTAATGACTATGGATTTCAAGCTCTATCTTCTTAAAACAAGGGACCACATTAGGCTCTCTTTCAGCCCCTACCGTTGTAGCCTACGGCTGTAAATCTCAATTTCTTTGTGTGACCTCGGGGTCCAGTCTCCTTTTCTGTGCTGTGAGGAGCTGAGGGGACTACTTTGCCTTTAGTGGGGTAATTTTCCAAGGTTCCAACAACGAGGACTCATCCAGTGAAGAGGATACAGCAGGCTATTTCTGGGTTTGCCCAGCTGTACTTTTAGAAAGGCCATTTCTAGTCAGGGGTTTCAGATTATTAGAAAACTGCAGGGCCGTGGGGGTTGCATTCTTCCTTAGACTGAAATTACAACCCGAATGCACTTAATGATACACATATGTACTGTAATTTGTAAACATAACTCAAAACCCTATATCTAAGTTGGGTCATTTGCGGTTGGCGGTTCAGACCTCATTTCTATTTGACAGCGGTTTATTTTAAGATTGCTTTTTGGAGCAGTTGTTTAACATTCAAGTGATCTATTAGTGTCAAGTCTTTAGCTAGACCTGTTTTAAATGAGCTGCCTGTTAAGTAGAAAACCAAACAGAAATTTAGCTTCCCAACACAACTTAGCAAAGTCAATGTAACTTAAATGTTCTTACCTTCACGTGTATTTATTCAGCCTAATTTCTTTCTTAAGTATTCATTTAGGGTAATAGTATGTGTATGAATGAAATTCTTTTAGTTATTCTTGATACTGTTGCTTAGCAAGAACTATAAACTTCTTAATAGATTCAGAGAATAACACTTTACAGTAAGCTAAATGGATTTTTTAGTGTGTTAATTGTGTTTCTTAGTGAAACAAGTTTGAAAGAATAGTATCTGCTTCTGGAGCTATATTTCTGGATATTAAATGTTCTCTGGGAAGTAAATTCTCACTAGGCCATTAACTACATTATTTTTTTACAGGCCAAATATTTTAACTCCTTTTGGTTATTTTGTTGAAGATGGGGGTCAGTTGGATGGAAGCTAAAGATGGTTTGAGTAGATAGCTACATTGTGCCTCAGATGGTAGTTTTATACATCATCCTAATTCTTACCATTACTGTTTTCACTTCCTCTCTTCTTTCCTGGTGTCCAGATTGTCACAGCTATAATTAGGGTGTTCTTCCCTATTTAATTAACAAATACAGCCATTGTCGATTTTGTAACTCAGGTTTTCAGCCCTTCTCTTTTGTGTTTCAGATGCTCCATACTTGCCTGTAGTGCTTACGTGGCTCTGGCTCTGGGTGATAACCTTATGGCTTTGAATCACGCAGATAAACTTCTTCAGCAGCCCAAGCTGTCAGGATCACTTAAGTAAGTGTGACTTCCCCCCCTCTGTCCTAGGGTCATTTTGTTTGGAGGTTTTCAGTTAGTTTGTGGTACATATTGCTGCTCTTTACTCCCCCAGTGGGATATATTATCTAGACAAAGCAACTGACTGGAACATTAATTTGGTAGTTTTTCCCCCTAACTGTATCTCAAGGATTAAGGGAAGTAGCGTTTGCTGCACTGAGTATCAGTAGGCAGGAACTTTGCACTGTCTAGTGGCAGCTACAAGCCCTGACTGGAGCATATTTTCACAAAGGGGTCCCCAAAAAGAGGAGTCCTCAGGAAGAAGACCAACCAAAAAAAGGAGTTTAGTCGGCATCATAAATCTGCTCCAAGGAATGCAATTTAAATAGCCATGAGAATTCTGACTACATGAGTTTTATTCAAACTCTTCAAATGGCTCTTTAGTATTAGTGTCATTGTCATTCTAAAATTTGCTAAATAGCACCTCTTTCCTTTCATGGATATTGAGTGAGATGCAGCATTTTTTGAATCTTTGTATGATGCCATGCTAAAAATTTTATTCAAAGCCACAAATACTCTGCTTATCATTAAGACAGTTGTTTTTTCATTCATCCTGTGGGTATATACCTATAATCTCCAAAATATAATTACTTTTGTCTTTTTGTGGTCTTTGTTTATAATGTACACTGCTTGCAATCGGGAAATCATACTCTGAGGAATAATTCTGTTGACGTTTATTTTTGTCTTTAAGAAAACTTATTACTTTATACAAGCATCTAAAATTAACATTGATTAAAGTTGTTTCAGGCCAGTGTTTCCCAAACATACGTTGTGTCTCCAAAAAAAAGGATAATTAAGAGAATATCCAGTAATTTAAGAGACTTTGCCACAATCAACTATAAGAAAGCTCCTGCCCTTTTTCCAGAAAGCCTTGTCTAACATTCAGGCCTGGAGGGATCCCGAGTTCTAGTTCAAGGCCATGGGGTTGCCTCTGAGGGCACCACCGCCCAATTCGGTGAAGTAGCAGCCCAGAGCCGGTGCCGCTGCCTTCGCTGTTGCCACCGCCAGACTCAGCGCTCAGGCTGTGGTGCGTGCAGCCATTATGAGAGCAGTGTTCGGTTTGCTTTTCTTTTTTACAAAAATGAAACACAAGTCTTCCCTGCTTTTTCAAATCCTTTGGTCGACATTGTGGTCACTGTTCTCAAATCCCAAGTAGATTCTTGGCATTTGGTGGAAGGTTTTAACTTTATCAACTTTTGAGGGATTGGCCAAGCTGTGTCTGGCGATTTCTTTTTTTAATTCTCGAGTTCTTTTTTAAGTCTCTTAATTGTTCTTTCCTAAGTATTGGTTTCTTAATTAATAACAAGGCCACTGTCTTGTCTTCCCAGTAAAGACAAGCAGGTGATTTTGCATTTGGCAGCTCACATACCACAGCAGCTTTACCCCACAGCTTTTTACTTTCTATATACCCGGTCAAAGATTTCTTGTCTTTGGGTGTCATGAAGCATTTCATTTGGCTAAAAAAGGAAAATGTTTTTTAATTGAATTCACAGAAGACGATTTGAAGTAGTTCTTTGAATTTATATGTTTGTGTTTTATAGTGATTACAGGCTTGTAGATACTACTTTAATTAAATTTTTAAATTATCATATTTCAAAATATAATTGAAGTTACTGATTTCTTTAAAAGTTGTCATTTCTGTTAGGGTATTTGGTAGAGAAGCAAAACGAAAGGTCATTGCAGCCCCTGGCAATTAGAAGAAATTGCTTAATAAAGAGTTAACTCTTGAGTAGTTAAAATGTGTAAATATCTAAAAAGGTTGTATTGAAAAAAGCCTAAAATTTGAGGACTTGAGATAATGGGGACAGATTCATTTGGGGGTAGACTAGCTAGAGTAGGTGAGATGTAGCCAGCCATTTAAAAGGAGGAGTAGAGAGGTGGCTGACTGGCTCAGTTGGTAGAGCATGCAATTATTGATGTCAGTTTTGTGATTTCAAGCCACATGTTGGGTGTAGAGATTACTTGAAAATGAAATCTTAAAGGAGGAGTTGAATTAACTTGTGGAGATGAGGCCAGGCTTGCCCAAGAAAGCCAGGCCATGGGGGAACAGCAGGTGTGCCCTGCCCAGGATACTGTCTGGTAGGAGCAGAGCAATTTTTGAGGCGGTGGGAATATTGACTGGACATAGAAAAGTGGCACCAAATTTGGAGAACTCTAAGTTGAAGAAAGTTCTGTTTTCATGTAGGAAAAAGTCAGTAAGATTTTTCCACAAGGGTATAATATATCTAATCCAATTTTAGTTTTGAAAAATCAATCAGGTGATCATAGAGAAAAATGGCCTGTAAGTAAAAGACTGGAAGAAGCAGGCTATTATAAGCCAGGAGGATACGTATGTGTCCTGAAACATCAATGGGCATAAAATAGATGATTTGAAAAGCAGGAAACTTTGGGATAGAAAGTAAAGTTGATCTAACCCAAATCTCTCAGTCCCATTTGGCACTCTGATGTCTTTTGACTGTTCCAGCAGCAGAGCCTGGAGGATTCATCCCTTGACCTGTCTCTTATTTTAGAACATCATTCCCTTCTTATGTTAATGTTATTTTCTGCATAAATAGAATAGTAAATTTGCCAGTTCTGAACTTTTTTCTTAATTGGTATGTGTCATTTGTTCCAGCTTAGCTAATATAAAAATTATTGTTTATTTTAAGATACTTTTATATAAAGAGATAGGATTTAAGTGGCCTTTAATTGATCCGTTTGTAAACTTCTATTTCAATTCAAAGATTCGAAATATGTGAAACATGTGTACACCAAATCTTGTTACACATTGGGTGTTTTGTGATGATGACCTACTTCTCAGTTTGGAATCTGTTCTTTTCATCTTAGGTTTTTGGGCCATTTATATGCAGCAGAAGCCCTCATCTCTCTGGACAGAATATCTGATGCCATTACTCACTTGAACCCAGAGAATGTCACTGATGTTTCCTTAGGGATTTCTTCAAATGAGCAGGACCAAGGTTAGTGAGGACACATTTGATAAGAACTGGTCATCATTTCCACTGCCTTTTCGGATATGTGGAAATTTAAAGGGAAAGAAGTTTTAGGTTGGCTCTCTACATATTTGGCTGTACATATTTTGGCTGAATAGACCTAAGAGTTGATTATCACATGGTCTAAATGCTCACATTAGAGGGTCGCCTAGCTGGCTCAGTCAGAAGGGCAACTCTGATCTCAGGGTATGAGTTCAAGCACCACCTTGGGTGTAGAGATTACTTACCGCCAAAAAAAAAAAGACTTTTTTTTTTTTTTTAAGATTTTTAATTATTTATTTGAGAAATCACAAGTAGGCACATGTAGGCAGAGAGGCAGGCAAAGAGAGAGGGAGAAGCAGGCTCCCTGCTGAGCAGAGAACCCAACGTGGGGCTCGATCCTAGGACCCTGGGATCATGATCTGAGCTGAAGGCAGACACCCAACTGACTGAGCCACCCAGCTGCCCCAAGAAAGACTATTTTAAAGAAATAAATAAATTCTCACTTTTGAAAGGCTGGTAGTAGAAAAATTTGTTTTGATTCTCATACTGTATTTTTCTCCTTAAAGGGATTCTGCAGTCCAGGGGAAAGTAGAAATAAGCATTCAAAAGTCAGTTGTAAATCATGCCTAAGTTTTTAAGAAAGTGTGACTGGTATTTACTTTATTCAAGATTATTACGCAGGAATGGGGTGGTGGTGGGTATCTTCTAATATAACCTCCGCAATATGAAAAGTAAACACTGTAACGTGACAGATTGCTTTGATACCAGATTTTTCATTTCATAAACAAAATTAGGGTTTCTAGAAAATATACTCTGTTGTCCTTGCCCCTCAGGTTTATTTTCATGTTTTGTAGGATCAGACAAAGGTGAAAATGAAGCAATGGAAACCAGTGAGTAAGAAGTTCTGTAAATACTTAAAGTAGCCTGGCTTGCATCCCAAAGATAGAGACTCAAGCCCTCTGTGCCCTTCATTTGTCAGCCTAAGAAGCAGCGCTGTGCTTTAGTCTGAGCAGTTGCTGGGGTGGTAGATTGGGTTGCCCCCTTGCTCTTGACCCAGCCTCTTCACCAGGGTCCACACTCTTTTTCCCCAGCTGGGAAGAGGGCCCCTCAGTGCTACCCCAGTTCGGTCACCTCTGCCAGGACGGTGATGCTGTTTAATCTTGGCAGCGCCTACTGCTTGAGGAGCGAATACGACAAAGCCCGGAAGTGTCTCCACCAGGTGAGGCTGGAGGTGGTGGGGCCACGCCCTCTTGTAAAGCAAGTGTTTGGAGTTTCTGGGTTTTGTTATTTTGTTTGGGGCTCTGGTCAATTTGTTAAAAATTGGAGTATTACTTCCCCAAGCTTAAAAATATTCTTATAAGGTAAACAACTGATCAGCTATTACAAGAGAACCTAGGCACTTAATGGAGGATTTTTCCCAATGGTTTTAATAATTAAAATTTCCTAAGATTGGAGGGGTGTCTGGGTGGCTCAGTGGGTTAAGCCTCTGCCTTCGGCTCAGGTCATGGTCTCAGGGTCCTGGGATTGAGCCCCACGTCAGGCTCTGCTCAACAGGGAGCCTGCTTCACCCTCTCTCTTCCTGCCTTTCTGCCTACTTGTGATCTCTCTCTCTCTCAAATAAATAAATAAAATCTTAAAGGCAGATTGGAAACTATCTAAATGAGGGATCACTTAAATAATAGTGCATCCATACAGCTGAACACAGTGCAGCTATAAACTCTGTGTACTAAAATGATATCTAAGACCTACTAAGTGAAAGACCAAGATGGGGGGGGTTATTACATATGCACATACACAGTTGCATTATAATTGTGTATGTGCATATGAGAGCTCTGGAAGGACATATGAGAAACCAGCAACATTGGTTATGGGGCAGCAGGATAAGTACTGTGTTGCTGGAGCACTAGAACAGGAGACTTAAGAAGACAGCTGGTGCCAAAGAAATTCTGCATACACTAAAGGAAGTGATTGGCTAAATATGACTAAAATATGCCTCTTAATTCTACCACTGAAATGATGCTTCATCAGTAGGTCTCAGGGAAGATTCTGATTGAGCCTCTTTAGGTTTCTTGGCCATCCCTGGACCAGTCATGGACATGGACCCTTACCTGCAGTAGGGGACCTGGTGGCCAGGTTTCACCAGTGGCAATTCCAGAGGCTATATCACAGACTTGGAAAGGGATATTAATTCAGCAAGCATATGAGTACTTCTTGGTAAGCCATGGGAATGAGATAGTAAAAATAGGTAGGCATGATGCAACCCTGCCTATAAAGGGAATTGCAAGGTCACAGGGTATGCAGAATATTAAGACTTTAATATGCAATTGTAATATGTGCCAAATTGTATAATCACCAGCAGCACAGGAGAGAGCCTGTAGGCTTTTCATCCCGGTAGGCTTTTTAGAGTAGCGGAAATTGAAATTAAAGCTATTCTCAAGAGATTTGTTGGCTTCTGGAATTGTTCTTCCTCTGAAGACCATCTTGTCATGTAGAGCCGTGAAGAATCTTACCATTTGGAAAATAACCACTGGTGATATTTAGTTAACTTAGTGGCATCTGGTCGGCACTTCTGATCCAAAATCAGAAATGTAAGTGGTCGATTATCCGGGGAAACATATTTGCTATTATCTCGCAAGCTGAGTCATACCACTTGATTGGGAAGGAGTTGACTATAGCCAGCAGGACTTCCTATCTAATGTTGCAGTATGCATGATCTAGCTCAGGTTCTCGTACAGCAGGTGGCCATGGAGGCTGCCACTCTGGGAGAGACAGATGGGCTCAGGCCTGGCTCAGGGTCTGAAGGGGGTTTTGTTTTGATCCCTTGGTTTTTAGGTTAATCCAGTGGCTGGATCTTTGTTAATTGGGAGGCCCGCCCTGCCTGGGAGGGCAAGACAGTGATGTGAAGAGTTGGAAAGGGCTCCATGGAGATATTTCTGAGGTTGCCTGCCCGCCACTAGCCATTCTGAATAGCTAGTAAGCAGAGCACCATCAAGTCTCATAAAGTTGCTGTTGTGAATTCCTGTATTTTAGAGAAAGCTGCAGACTGTGGTCAGCGCAAAGAACAATAAGTGACCGGTGTTAACCAGCCACTTGAGGCAAAATGGAGATTTTAATACCCAAAAATGCTGTAAAGATTATCTTGCCTGTATGAAGCTTGGCCTAGAAGTGTAAAAATCTCATTTTCTGAACTGAGTTGTTAGACCTCTGTGATGTGGTGAGAGGAATAAAAGCCTCCTTGCTTCGTTCATGAAGAACTTAGGGTGTGCCATGGACGAGAGAGTCCCTGCTCATTCGAGATCTCTTCTGAGGCTGCCAGGAACTGACTTTGCGCAAGCTTCTGGTCCCCCAGACATCTCGCATCCTCACAGCTTGGCCTTTCTCTAGGCCTTTCTTCCACTTTCTTCTTATCCAGAATCCACCCTGCAAGGACTGAGGCAGGTGCCCCATGCCCTGAAGCTCTCCATTCAAAAGAAACACTTTTCTCTCTTCATATTCACAGTGCATTCACTCTGTTCTCTCCCTAGCACTTGGGTAAATTTGTTTGGATTATTATTAGTTGTGTGCATGCCTGTTTATTATCAAAATGAGACCCTGTCTTACCCGTGCACTCACCTCTGGTCAGTAAATGTTTATGCAAGTATACTTTCTGATAAGATGAAGGGAAGAAGCAGAGCATCCTGGAAGCCAGACCACCTGAAACCGCATGGGGGAATACAAGTCGATAGTAAGGTGTGAGGAAAAGACTGCCGCCCAAAGAAGCGCAGACTGAGGGAATAAAGATTGACCAGAGCAGGCCAGGCTTCCTTTCTCAGGGCTAGGTAGAGAGAGACTGCTAGCTGGAGAAGTGACTCTCAGATCCAGGAAAGAATAGCGTGTTGCTTAAACAGTTAAATTATTTTATTTGACAAAATTGTACTGTTTCAGTCCTTAAAAATGGGGACATTGAACATGCTCAGTGATATATTTTTTTCTCTATTACCAACTTGTTAAATTTGAATTCTTATTGCTAACATTGAGAACTTGGGACCTACAATACTGAGTTGTTACTTAGGCAAACAAATGGACATGCAGATTTGAATGTAAGTGCAACCATGTCTGTGGTGAAGAGCCACCAACAGACCTGGACCAATGACTGGAGTGCAGAATCAGGAGTATCTGGTCACCCGTCCCAAAGCCAAATAGAGCCAAGACATGGAAGAAGAATCCCACATAGGTGAAAAGCTTTCCCGTATAAAAACCCATTTTGGTAAGGGAAAATAGTGAATCCTTTAATGAAAAATTATATGTCTGGTTTAGTCCGTGGGGATGAGATCATAGGTAGCTGAGGGACATCAGAATGGAATGATAGTAGTTGCTAGGAGGTCACGTGGGAATGAGCAGGCTTCCTCCCCACCCCCAGCATTACTTGGAGTTTGTGTCCTAAGCTGTTGGTTTTTCATGGGTATCTTTTTTGTTTTGAGCAAAGGCGGCTTCGATGATCCATCCTAAAGAGGTGCCCCCCGAAGCCATCTTACTGGCAGTCTACCTTGAACTGCAAAATGGTAAGTAATTCTTCTCTCTAGTTGGGACTGTATCCCTTCAGAGATGGCTGGCTCAGTTGGAGGAGCATGCAATCTTGATCTTGGGGTTGTGAGTTTGAGGCCCATGTTGGATGTAGAGTTTACTTAAATAGAAGTTTAATAAAAAAAAAAAAAAAAAAAAAGGACTGTATCCCTTCAAAGAGCCCAAGGTTTTGGGTGTCTGATTTATCTCTTCAAATTTGAAACTTTGCCTTCCTTGAAGATATTACCCATCAAGTTCTTCTAGAAAAAAACATAGCTAGGGAGTTTTTGGTGTCTTACAAATTCCTGCTTCTTATGACTTAACCATATTTCCTTTTATCTGTGAAAATGCAGGAAAGCATAACTTCTGACAATTATAATTAATCCCTACTAATTAACCTTTCTCTTAGGCAGCCAAATGACTTGCATTGAGAACATGAGTCAGAATGCCAGTTGCTAAGAGTTGTACACTGTAATATTTTGAACATAGATATCATTAATGAATTTTACAGTAAACCAGTTCTTGCTGACAGTTATCCAAACCTAAACCCAGGTCATACCTCTGGGGCACATACAACCTTTAAGGATGGGGCTTCTGAGAAAAGACTGTGAGCCCTATGTAACAGACAGCATGAAGTAGAGAAGAGACATGAATTGAAGAAATTAAATAGAAACATTAAGAGTTCTAAGTCATGCCTCCTTTCGACCATGGGAATCCTTACTTGGTTCCCTCTTTTGAGAGCTTGTTTAGGCCTTGGCCTCCTGAAAAAAGTGTGTTTGGGGTTAGTGCATTGGTCCTAGTGGCTTCTTCCATGCAGTCTACCTGGAGACAAGTTCGCAAGCCGGGTTATACCTTAGAAAAACCTTAGGGCTTTTAAAAATCCCTTTGCCCAGGTCGCACCCCCCAGTCTCTTAAATCAGAATTTCTGGGGATGGGATGGAGACATGGGAGGCCCCAGTGTACAGCAAATGTTGCAGACCACTGCTCTCCCAGACCGTCTTTTACTTCCTTTGCATGATGTTAATGGCATTCTTTTTATATGGTGGTATTGTTTATGCTTTTTTTAATGGGAAGTGTTTTTGTAGGTAATACCCAGCTGGCCTTACAGATCATCAAAAGGAATCAGCTGCTCCCTGCAGTGAAAACACTGTCTGAGATGAGAAAGAAGCCAGTGTTCCAGCCTGTCCACCCTATCCAGCCCATCCAAATGCCAGCTTTCACTGCACAGAGAAAGTGACATTTTTGCTCTTGGAAAACTGTTACTTGAGACCCAGGGGAGTACTTATGGGCCTTTTTAGTTGTATCACAGCAAAATGAATAAAAGCAAATGGTGAAAGGTGCTAGTTTTGAAGACACAATTTTGAAATGATTCTAATCCCTGGCTTTTGGGGATTTTTGTTTTGTTTTGTTTTTGCCAGAAGCTTACTTAAAATTAAGGATTCACAAACTCATTTTCATCTGTTTTTCTTTAATCTTACATTTTGTGCCATTTTGTGATGTATCCATGTCATAGGCAATTAAAACATGGTCTTATCAAAACGGCCTTGTATAATAAATACATTTTGTCTTTCTCACAACTGTTGGACAATTTTAGATCTGAGGTTAAAGTTTTAAAACTTGAGATACCTGTCAGCAGTAAATGAGTAGCCAATCCAGAAGCTGATCTGGGGGCAGAGAGGAGGGGAAGTTGATGTATTTTCTGCCTGGTTAAGACTAAAAGGACCAGAAAATGTATAATAGAACCCCTAGGGCCAGTAACATTGGCTTAAGAAGAGATGACTGGTTCGATAGGAATCACTTGCTTCAAGATTACAAACCAGGTTCAGGGCACTGATCATGCTCCTCCTGTACCGCTAGGCAGAGGCAATGGTTCTAGAGTCTGTTAGCAAGGAGCTCAAGGTTCATTGCTAACGCCTTTGCAGATGTAAACAAAAATTTTAAATTGCTTCTTTCCTGGGTGCTTGGCTGACTCAGTTAGTAGAACACATGACTCTTGACCTCGGGGTTGTGACTTTGAGCCCCATGTTGGATGTAGAGATTACTTAAAGAATTTAAAAAAAAAACAAAGCTTCTTTCGAAGAGACAGATCTATGTTATGGGATTAACATGGCCAAAATTTGACCAGAGGACTGGTATATTAACTTCAGGAAGGAAAAGCCATAATACAAACATTCTTTAAAAAAATTGGGTCAGGGCACCTGGCTAGCTCAGTTGAAGGAGCATACAACTCTTGATCTCAGGGTTTTCATTTTAGGCCCCACGTTGGGTGTACAGATTCCTTAAAAAATAAAATCTTTTTTTTTTTTTTAAAGATTTTATTTATTAGGGAGAGAGCATGAGTTGGGGGGAGGGGCAGTGGGAGAGGGAGAAGCAGACTCCCTGGTGAGCAGGGAGCTTCAAACAGGGCCCAGTCCTATGACTCTGGGATCATGACCCAATCCAAAGGCAGACACTTAACCGACTGAGCCACTCAGGTACCGCCAAAAATAAAATTTTTAGAAAAAAATGTGGGGCACCTGGTTCACTTGATTAGGTGTCCGAGCTCAGGTCATGATGGTCTTGAGGTCAAGACCTCAGCAGGGAATCTACTTGAGGTTCTCATTCACTCTCAAATAAATTTTATTTCATTTTTTAAAAAGGATTTTATTTATTTATTTATTTATTTATTTATTTGGGAGAGAGCATGAGGAGGGGTACAGAGGCAGAGGAAGAAGCTGGCTCCCTGCAAAGCAGGGAGCGCAATGTAGGGCTTGATCCCAGGACCCCAGGATCATGACCAGAGCTAAAAGATGCTTAACCAACTGAGCCACCCACGCACCCATAAATAAATCTTTAAGAAAGGAAAGAAAGAAAAATTGGTGACCTGGTTGAGATCATGTTTGGTAGGTTCATCAAAGCTTGCTATTTAGAAGTGTCCCTTGCTGTCTACATCTCTTCAGTTCCCTGGTTTGGAGACCAAGTTCAGATAGGGAAGTACGACACACCTGCTGACTCTGATGCTTCCTCACTTGCACACCTGGAGAGGAAAGTGTTTGATAACAAAGCATATAATTTACCCAAAACTTGATCTTACTCTGTTGCTGCAATCACTTTAGATAGGGATATCTACTAGAACAGGGTGTCTGTGATGTAATAGAAATTGCACATAAAGGACTCAGAGAAGGGGTGAGTTTCTTTTTCCACTTTTTTAAAGGTTTTATTTATTTATTTGACAGAGAACAAGTAGGGGGAGCAGCAAGTAGAGGGAGAGGGAGAAGTAGGCTGATGTGGGATTCGATCCCAGGACCCTGGGATCATGACCTGAGCCAAAGGCAGACTCTTAAGGACTGAGCCATCCAGGTGTCCCTTCTTCTTCTTTTTTTTTTTTTAAGATTTTGTTTGACAGAGAAAGCACAAGTAGAGCAGGAGGAGGGAGTGTAGAAGCAGACTCCCCACTGACCAGGGAGCCCAGTGCGGGGCTGGATCCCAGGCCCTGAGATCATGACCCAAGTCAAAGACACTTAACCAACCGAGCCACCCATGTGCCCTCTTTTTCCAGTTAAACACTGGAATGGGTTGGCAGAGGGATTCTGTTCTTTTAAGAGCCACACTGCTCTTGGGGCGCCTGGGTGGCTCAGTGGGATAAAGCCTCTGCCTTCAGCTCAGGTCGTAATCCCAGAGTTCTGGGATCGAGCCCCAAATCAGGCTCTCTGCTCAGCAGGAAGCCTGCTTCCCCCATCTCTCTTTCTGCCTGCCTCTCTGCCTACTTGTGATCTCTGTCAAATAAATAAAATCTTTAAAAAATAAAAATAAATAGCCACACTGCTCTTAAAATTTGTCTTTACAGTCTAAATTCTTCCAGGTAGATACTGAAAACAGTGCCCTAGCTTCCATGGGCCTCTCAAAACCATTTCCAGATGAAAGGAGGGTGCTCAAGCTTCACTGGTGTTGGTCCAAGTCTGTAGCCTTTGCTTTCCCACATCCAGACAAGCAGCAGCATGGTGGGACCCACTTATATGCTGTAGGGTAGTAACAGAATTTCTTGGCCTGGACATTTTTTGGAGAATGAGTCCACGGACCTCATAAAGGGGTCTTGGTAGTGTGAAGTAGGAAAAGGTGTTGTACTTGAGGACAAGGCATCTTTGGAGAAATCTCAAGAAATGAGAACTTTCCTTGTTTGCTGGTTAGTTTCTGGGAAAGTAGGAACAGCTATGAGGCTGGTCAGGCCCCATGTTGCTGTGTTAAATAGAATACATTTGGGGCACCTGGGTGGTGCAGTTGGTTAAGCTTCTGACTCTTGGTTTAGGCTCAGGTCATAATCTCAGGGCCATGGGATCAAGCCCCACATTGGGCTCCACACAGAGCCCTCCACACAGAGTCTCCACACACAGTCTGCTTGGGATGCTCTCCCGCAACTCCCTTTTCTCCCCACCCCACCCCCACTCACTGGCATGCTTTCTCCCAAATAAATCTTTTTTAAAAAAATACATTTGGGGCACTTAGGTGGCTCAGTTGTTAAGCCTCTGCCTTCAGCTCAGGTCATGATCTCAGGGTCCTGGGATGGAGCCCCGAGTCAGACTCTGCTCAGCAGGGAGCCTGCTTCCCGCACCCCACTTCTCTCTCTGCCTGCCACTCTGCCTACCTGTGATCTCTCTCTGTCAAATAAATTCTTAAAAAAATAAATAAAACATTTGGCTGCTAGTAGTAAACAATGGGTTCATGATATCAATGAGCAGAGAGCCCGACATGGATCTTGATCCCAGGACCCTAGGATCATGACCTGAGTCGAAGCAGATGCTTAACCAACTAAGCCACCCAGGTGCCCCAAGATCTTACTTTTACATAATCTCTACACCCAACATGGGGCTCGAACTCACAAGTCTGAGATCAAGAGTCATGCACTCTACTGACAGAGCCAGCTAGGTGCCTTTCAGGTGGCAAATTTTGAGAAGAGCCTCATCAGCTTCTGTTCAAACTCCACTACCCATTCAGCTTTGAAAAGGGAGAAATACACAGACCTGATGAGAATGTGATTGTAAGTGTTCCCCAAACTGTAAGGCACTCCCCCTCAGAAGAGCTGGAGCATTATGCCCCTGGCCCTCGTGCCATAGGATGGCCTCCTGCTGAGCTCCACACTGCCAAGTCCTTGATGGGCATCCTAGCCCACTTCCGCCTGCCTGTGCATGGATACCACATACCGTCCGCCAGCCTGTTACCGTGTCATCCTTTCACAACAACATACTCTGATATTTCTACCACTCACACTCCACTGTCTGATAGTTAGCTGGACCTCTGCCCCTTACTCAACCCAAGTGACCAAACCAATGACTTGATCTCTTGAGGTTTTTAACCAATTTGCAAAATGAGGGGGGCTTTCCTCAGCACCCGGTGTGAGGATTGCAAAGTGCACCTGGTGGACATTCAATACCAGTGAGTTCACATGCCCTTCTTGGTGTCTACACCCTGCTCAGCCCGGCCATCCTTCACACTTCTTCCCGTGACTGTCACCCCTTGAATCTCCCATCCATTCCCCTTCTTGGAAGCCTTCTGGAGAAAAGTGACTAATGACTTCATGGACCCAAAGCCAGACTCTGACTGGCTTCAAATCTTCGTTCTCTCACATACTAGGACAAGTCTGATCTGGAATAAGTTGTTTTGCTTCTTTGTGCCTCAGTATTTCCATCTGTAAAATGAGGATACTAATAGTACCTCCTCACAGGGCTGGAATGAGGTTTTAAGGGCCTGACCCTTGTTACTTCTGGAAGTGCCTTCTACTTCCAAATGGGAGCTCCATGATTTTCACTGTGCAATATAGGATATCAAAGCAGAAGCAGTTTTCTGCTTTATTAAGGAAACGTTATATATTATCCCATTATTGACCTAGCTCTGCAGGTGGCTGGTAGGAGCAGGAGGGCTCTTTAGGTAAACTATCTTCACTTTGGATATGTCCAATATTAAAAGATAATCTTTTTTAAAGTTAAAAGATAAACCCCGAGGAGCTGTACAAAATGAAAGACTTATGCCAGAAGGAAATAGGAACAAGGAAGTTATGCTGGCAAAAAAAGTTATTGCAAAGTATTTTAGGGATGCTAGGGATCTATCAGGCAGATTACTTAACTAAGGCTGATCAGGTGATTCCTGATTAACTGGTTTAAGATTCCATTTCTGGAAAACACAAAACTAAGTAGGTTGAGGCTCGGTTTGGTGATGAGGGGCTTAGCACAAGTGACTCTATTTGGAGCCTGTTGTCTTGGTTTTAATACCAGTATCTGAGGTGTAGTAGTTGTGTTCCCATCCCATTTTTTTTTTTTTAAGATTTTATTTATTTGACAGCAAGAGAGGGAATACAAGCAGGGGGAGTGGGAGAGGGAGAAGCAGGCTTCCCACTGAGCAGGGAGCCTGATATGGGGCTCAATTCCAGGGACCCTGAGATCAAGACCTGAGCCAAAGCCAGAGGCTTAACAACTGAGCCATCCAGGCACCCCTCTCATCCCATTCTTTCCAACCTTGCCCAGGCTCTTGCCCTCCAGTGAGAAGAGCTCCCAAATATCACTGCCTCACAACCCTCCTCAGCCGAGCCGGTAACTTCCTACAGGGCAGTGCTGAGTGCTGCCCAGGGTTCAGGAAGACCTGAAGGTCTTCCCTAGTTGGGGAGCCTCGCTGGCTCTCCCTAGTTCTGTTGCCCTCTCCCTTACGCCCCAGGTGTCACCCAAACGATTCTCTGCCATCGACCCAAGGAGTCTCCATTTCCCATTCCCTAGATATTCCTCTTCCAGTTTCAACATGTCAACATCCTAGCCACCCCACAGTACCTGTCCGCAGCCCTAACCCCCAAGGAGATTCATTTCTCCTACACCCCAGCTCTTCATTCATGCCAGCCATGCTTACCTAGGGTGTGTTCTGGGCTGGTGAGCTTTTTTGTTGAGCCCCATAGTAACAAATCTTCAGCCAGACTGGATGTTGTTTTTTGTCAGCGATTTTCTTCCTGCTCTGGGACTGCGAGTACTTTGAAGACAGGACTGTACATTATACAGTGTGTGGATTGTGCTAGATGAACAAAGTCCACTGAACAGAATTTTTGGCGACGTTTTTTCTTTTTAGGCCTGGCGGTGTCAAAAGACCCACTTCTTCCAAGGTGGGGGTGGCCTATTAACATAACCCCCAAGATTCACAGGGCCTCAGCATCCTTGACCTCCTGAGCCTTATCGAGTGAGATTTAAATAGTGGCCCAGGATGGGTGGGTTAGTGGTGAAATTCAGCTGGCCCAGCCTAGAGTAAGCAAACCCAGACTTACACAAAGCAAGCAATTTACACATTTGGCTTCTCTTTCTCCCCAGGAAGAGCAAGGCAGAAATACAGGCTCTGGTATGAGTGAGGGTGCCACGGGAGGAGGTAGCGAAGTTCATTAGCCCCCTCATTTGGGGCAAAGGGGATCCGTGTGGTGACAAACAATTGTCCTGGAGGATTTAGGAGGATTTGGCCAAGTGTCCCTGTGGGCCCCAAGCCTCCTCCTAATCCCGTCCACATTTCAGACTACTTAGGATCGCATTAAATGTCAAAGCCGGCGTTTAGGGAAATATCTACATTTCGTATGCATCGCTCGGGTCAAAAGAAAAGCTGAAACGAACCTTCGAGCATTTGGCGCGAGAGGCTCTCTGTGTGGTCTGGAGTGTGAATGGGGAGGGGGGCCGGCGCCCTCGCGGCCTCCCCGCCCAGGAATGCGGGCTTTTCACATGTAGAAAATGCTAATGCTTTGTTCCAGCCTCGGCCTCCCGGAGGCGCGGAGGCGCCCAGCCGGATTGTCACAGCTGCATTTGCATGTGAGCGGCCCCTTGTTCCCGTCCCCACCCCCATCCCTCCCCTCCCCCCAGCACGGCTGGGCCGAAGACTTCTGGGACTGCTGGAAAGGCCGCCTGCAAATGTCCTCTGCCACCCCCTAATCCCCCGGTCAGGCCACAGGTAGCTCTTCTGGAACTTTCTGAATGAATATCCTTTTCCTTGCCACCAGGCAGGTTAACATTTTTTTTTTTCTACTCCAATATCCATTTTATTTAGCACTTTCAGTCATTTCATATAAAGCAACTTAGTGCGTCAAGGAAGACGAAGGCGTTGGAAGAATGAAGCATTCACATCTGTGCCCTTGCGGCAGGAGCCCAGTGTTCCCTGTGACGCTTTGGAGGGCTCCATTTCGCGTTTCCTCCTTAGAGTGAGCAGCCGAGAGACCTCAGGTAGAGACCCCGCGGGGCGGGGTGGGCTGCGTGTGTGTGTGTGTATGCGTGCGTGCGTGCGTGTTTTTACGGAGGGGACACAGCCCACCCGTTGGAGAGGAGGCCGAGGGTCCCGCAGTACGGGAGTACCCGGCGCAGACGCTGTCCGGGAGCCAGCGCCAGGCGGACTCGATCCTCGAGGCCCAGGGCGCCACCTACCGGCGACGGGGTCACCGCGGCGAGCGAGTCCAGAAGAGCGGGGATGCTGTCACACCCCGAGGGCCCCTTCTCCTCCACGCGGCGCAACCGCGTTCCCCGGCTCGAAAGTCACGCCCCACCCGAGACGACCCCGCATTTCCCGGAGCCGAGCTTTACCTCTGGCCGACACCGGGAAGCCCGAAGATGCGGGCGGCGGAACGGGGTCCTGCCGAACAGTTTCCTTCAATGATTGCGGTGTTCATCTGATTAATTTCATTTTCTTTTTCACTTTCTTATATTTATTTGGTTTTTCATTTAGTTTCTTTTTTAGTTTTGTTTGTTTTACTTTCTTATTTCCTTAATTTTATTTCGTTTATCCCATTTCGTTCTTTTCTTTGGTTTATTATTCACATTCATTTCATTTTACTAATTTACTAATTGTATTTCATTAATTCCGTGTTTTAATTTCTCTTTAGCCCATTATTTAAATTTAATTTTATACATTCTATGTCATTTAATCTCATTTCTTTATTTGCGGGTGAAGGAAAAAGGTGGATACCTTTTTTCATCCTCTTTTGAGGTTTATGTAGTCTCTTGAATCTGAATTTTGAGAAATAGTGAAAAAAAAAATACTACCTTAGCTAACTACTCAGGGTGTTTGTCTCATCTCCACAACCAATCCTGAAACACCTAAAAGTCTGAGGCAAGGTTTAATATCATAATTGGGCCAGGGAAATACGTTCATTGGCTGAAAGTCATTAATACATATTTCTCCCTTTGGCATAGTGTAAAACACTCATTGTGGGTCCTGTCAGTCTGATTTCTAAACTCCAAGGCACCCATTCTGATCAAGAGAAACTGCCAAGTATGGGGGGTGGGGAGTCAAGTTCAGAGCACAAAGTCCTAGCCTCAAGAGGTCCAAGCCAAATAGAGGATGGAGACAAGGACCCAAGAATTCAAACAAGGCATCCTGGAGAAAGTCTCATTTCAGGTGGTCTGATGGGGAGGGGCAGGAGACTGCTGCAGGTGACTGGATCATAGGGGGCACATTCCAGATAAATAAAACCAGGAAAGAGGGCCTCTGTCACACTGCAGAGGGTGTCAGGTGCTAGAGGGAGAGTGGTTTGTATTAGGAGGTTGTCCAGGGGTCTTTCATCAGGGAAGTGTCAGTTCTCAGGCCCTGTGCTCCTGGGGGTTCCATAGAAGGCCTTAGTGCTTGTGAGCCCCCTGAAAGACCATGTATATTACAGTGTGTGGCCTGTGTTATTCTGGGGAACGGTCTTTATTTGCTATTGATTCTCTAGAAGGCTTTATGAGTTGCATTTCTAAAATTTCACCTACCCCCCTTTTATTTTAAGAAAGATTAAACATTTGAGTAGAAAAAAATGAAAAAAAAAAATGAACACCCTTATGTCCTAGATCCTCCAATTAACACTTGGCTAACATTTGGTTTAGTATGCTTCCCCTCTCTCTTCAACACACACATACCTCCAGTTGTCTATTTAACTATCTGCCTAGTGAACTTTTAAGATTAAGTTGCAGACACAATGATACTTCACCACTGAATGCCTCAGCCTGTATCTCTAAGAACAGGGCCATTCACTATGTAACAAAATGGAATTACAGCTCCCAAGAAATTTAACAACAATATGATGATTTTATTTAGTAATACACAATCCATTTTTAAATTTTCTCAGTTGCCCCCACAATGCCCTTTATTGACCTTTTCCCTCTCTGTCCAGAATCTACTCCAGGATCCTGTACTGCATTTGGTTGTCATAGGTCCTCCTTTTTTTTTTTTTTTTTTTTTAAGATTTTATTTATTTATTTGAGTGACAGAGATTGTAAGTAGGCGGAGAGGGGAGGGGAGAGCAGACTCTGCTGAGCAGGGAACCCGATGCGGGGTTCGATCCCAGGACCAGGACCCGGACCCAGACCCTGGAATCACTACCTGAGCCGAAGGCAGAGGCTTAACCCACTGAGCCACCCAGGCGCGCCTTTCATAGGTCCTCTTTAATTCAGGACATTCCTCAAGTGTTTTCAGTCACTCATGACATTAATAGTTTTGAGGGCTCCAGGCCAGTGATCTTGGAGAAGTTTCCTCTGCCTAGATTCCTCTGATTTTTCTTGATGATCAGACACGCATTTTTATGAATTGAAAGCCCACTGTTTTCATTTCTGATACCCCGTCCGCCAAGCTGGGGTACCTCTGCTCAGAAGCAAAGGCTATGATTTCTTACAGAGCTTTCTGTTCTTGCTTTCCTGTCTAGATTCCAACCCAGTAGGAAAGCACTAAAATGACTAGATTTCCGTGTGTGAAACTGGCACATTTTCCAGGTTGAGAAACTCAGTTTTCTATTGCCCATTAATTACTGTGGCTTTCATTAGCACGGAATGCTGGCAAGGGAACAGTCTGGGAGATATGGCAAGGTGGACCCAGGCAACAGCCGAAATGCTGCTGGGATGGGAAAGTACTGCAGCAGTGAGAAGCCACTAGGTATGGCTCCTCATGCCTGACCCACGTCTGGTGAAAGGCTGGGTGGACAGCAGTCTTGAGTTAGGATTACCCCATCTGCAGGTGGGGGCAGATCAGATCTTCGGGGGCCTCTAGCTCCGTTAAGGCTTTCCAAGTTTGCAGATGGGCAGGGATGGGAGGGGATCTAAAGAAAGAAGATATGTATCTTATTTATATATTATATACAGAAAGAAGCCTCCCTCCAGTCCTTGGACTCCATGGCTCCCGTTGCCACAGTCAGTAGTAGGACCAAGGAGCCTGCTTTGATGGGATTCTCACTGTCCCTGTGGGAAAGGGCTCCCTGGGAAGGGCAGTGCTGGGTGTCCCCGTGGGAAGGGCCCAGTGAAGACATTGCCCAGGCATGACTCCCAGTGAGACTCTCATCACTCAAACTGGGCAAGAGACAGTTTTTTGGGGGAGGTGTCCCACTCTGCTTTCTTCCTAATTTGTATATGATGCATCCATTTGTCTGCTCTCTCTTCCTGGAGCTGGCTTCAGGGAAGATAGGAAACACACAGATTCCAGAGCCCAATTACCCGGGGCCAACTCCCAGGTGTGCTACTTCCTGTGTAACTTCGGGAAACTCACTCTCCTCTCTTGCTACCGTTTCCTTCTTTGTAAAATGGAATCATAATAACAGGAACTTCAAAGGCCTCTTTGGAAGCTTACTTGGGTAATACTTGTAAAGCTCTGGGAGCAGTGCCGGGCATTTCTGAAGCACCAGGTCATTGAAGGTTAAGGAAGTCTATGCAGGGCTGCTATCACACCACATGGAGATCCTGAGTCCAGCCCTCCCCGACAGTGTGGGAAAGGAAGAAGGATGAGTTCATGGGAAAGTCTCGAGCTTTGGAACCAGACACTCTTGGGTTCAAATCCCAGCTCTGCCACTTCCTGGCTGTGTGGCTGTGTGCAGGCTGCTTGCCCTCTCTGGACATCAGCTTCCACATCTATAACATGAAAGAAGTCTCACTGTGTAGGGTGGTATTAAGGAGTACTTCCCTAGCAACCCTAGGAAAATTGGCTCAGTAAATGGCCTCTAGTCATTTTAGGAATGGTTCTTTGAGTTTCTGATTTCTGCCTGTTAAAAAATTCAGTCTGGGGGGCGCCTGGGTGGCTCAGTGGGTTAAGCCTCTGCTTCAGCTCAGGTCATGATCTCAGGGTCATGGGATCAAGCCCCGCATTGGGCTCTCTGCTTGGCAGGGAGCCTGCTTCCCCTTCTCTCTCTGCCTGCCTCTCTGCCTACTTATGATCTTTCTCTGTCAAAAAAAAAAAAAAAAAAAAAAAAAAAACTTAAAAAAAAAATTCAGTCTGCTCTGCTGGAAGGAGTAGTCTGAAGGGGCCTCCCCTGGCCTGATCCTGCCTTCCTGGAGCCTCTGATTTTTCCAAGTTTTCTCTCCTAGAGAGGGAAATGGGCTTTTTCTTCCTTTCTGGCCTTTCATAAAAACAGCAAAACCCCCTGAAAAACCCAACAGTGGTCTCATGGATCAGGAATCAGAAGTCACTAGCGGCCCCACATTCGACCCCTGTCATCCCCTCGGAGGCCAGAGAAGCCGGAATGTTTTATAGAGCTCTGAGTACGGGTTGTTTTATCTATTTATCTGTCTGTCTGTCTCTCCATCTAGTTGCCATCTTCAAGTCCAGGCCAGGGTTATCATGAGGACAGAGAGCAGGATTCTGGGAGGAAATGACAAACTTTGGTCCCTCATCCTCTGATTGGTTATGTAAAATTCATACCCACAAAGGGATTCAAGGCCCCCTGGAAACCTGCCCGAGCCTCAGAAATAGCCAAGGATGGTCTGGACTTTTCTAACTATGGTCTTTTGTATTGGGGGAATTTCAACTATGTTTTAGCTGTTCAAAGATTTTATTTATTTATTTGACAGTGAGAGAGAGAGAGAGAGAGTACAAGCAGGGGGAGCAGCAGGGAGAGGGAGAAGCAGGCTCTCTGATGAGCAGGGAGCCAGAAGTGGGGCTCGATCCCAGGATGCTAGGATCATGACCTGAGCCAAAGGTCATGCTCAACCGACTGAGCCACGCAGGTACCCCTGTTCAAAGGTTTTTTTAAATCAAAATAAAAAGGGTTTGTTTGTTTGCTTTATTATTATTATTTTTTAAGATTTTATTTGTTTATTTGACAGAGACAGCGAGAGACGGAACACAAGCAGGGGGAGTGGGAGAGGGAGAAGCAGGCTTCCCACCAAGCAGGGAGCACAATGCAGGTCTCGATCCCAGAACCCTGGGATCATGACCTGAGCCCAAGGCAGATGCTCAATGACTGAGGCACCCAGGGGCCCCTGTTTGCTTGCTTTAAATGAGAGTAACTTTCTGAAAGGGTCACAACAAGTGGCTCACTTGGGCCACAGGAGTGGTTTAGGCCTACCTACCAAAAGGATGAGTAGAGGTAGCCAAGAGGGCCTCAGTGGTGGGTTTCCTTTCTGAGAAGGAGAAGGGGATGTTTTCATTATAGTCCAAAGCAGAGGTGAGTTCAGGGTGCTGTATGGCTGGATTTTCCACCCCTCAAAATCCTACTCTGCTTAGAAAAGGTCTTAATTAGTCTAGCGGCCTTAACCTGACTAGCCAGTGTTTCTTTTTTTAGAGGGTGATCCTACTGAATTAAAATTCAATTAATCCAACTTTAAGGGCAAGAAAAACTATTTGTGAAAAATCATTAAACAGCACATAAAACCCTTTGAGGAACAGTGAATAGTCAGGAGAAGTACAGCCTGGCTTTTGTTAAGGTACTTTGGGGCCAACGAGTTAACTTTTTAAGGAATTTTAACAAGATAGTGGTCAAAGTGGAATTTGTTCACGTCGTTTATTTAAGGTTTTACGAGACCCTGAAACGAGCCCCTCCCCTGGGTCTGGATGAGAAGAGTTTGGTAGGAGTGGTGAGAGGTAGGATCATGGGGCGGGGGCGGGGGGGGTAGTTGGCATTTGAACCCTCTGAGGAAACAAAACTACTGGCCTGAAAGACAAAGGGCAGGGGGCATCTGTCCCAGGTTAACGGGGACAGGAGAGCCAGGGACACTGAAGGCAGCACGTGCCCTGATGGAGCCCGGGTAGGCAAAAACAAATGTGCCTAGAAAGGACATTATTAGGAGAACCAGTGAAATGTGGATATAGTCTGCAGATTAGGTAATCGGATTGGATCAATGCTAAATTTCCTGATTTCGGTAACTGTACTTTGGTTCTGTTAGTTAGATAACATTTATATGTTTAGGAAATGCACAAGGAAGTGATCAGAAATAGAAGGGTATCCTATCTCCTCCCAAATGGTTCAGAAAAACAGTTAACATATATAAAAAATTATTTTATGTGTGTGTGTATATATATATGTATACATATATATATATCGGGGTCCTGGGATAGAGCCCCACATCGGGCTCTCTGCTTCCTCCTCTCTCTTTCTGCCTGCCTGCCTACTTAAAAAAAAAAATTATATACACACACACACACACACACACACACACACATATTACACACACATACACAATTGGCCCTCGAACAAAACAAGTTTGAACTGCATTGGTCCACTTAACCTATGTGCGGATTTTTTCCAATTAATGTGGTACAGTATTGCAAATGTATTTTCTCTTCTATTTTATTATGTATTTCTCTTCTTTTTTTTTTTTTAAAGATTTTATTTATTTATTTGACAGAGAGAGAGAGAGAGAGATCACAAGTAGGCAGAGAGAGGAGGAAGCAGGCTCCCTGCTGAGCAGAGAGCCCGATGCGGGCCTCGATCTCAGAACCCTGAGATCATGATCTGAGCCGAAGGCAGAGGCTTAAACCAATGAGCCACCCAGGCGCCCTGTATTTCTCTTCTTAATGACATTTTCTTCTCTCTAGCTTACTTTATTGTAAGAATACAGTTTACAATCCATATAACGTACAAATATGTGTTAATCAACTGTGTATATTATCGGTAAGGCTTCTGGTAAATAGTAGACTATGAGAAGTTACGTTCTGGGGGAATCAAATATTATATGTGGAGTTTTGACTGCACAGGGGGTGATACCCTTAACCCCCATGTTGTTCAAGGATGTGTATAATACATACGATGTACATGTAACATATAAAATTAATGTATAGAGGCTCATGGGCAGCTCAGTCAGTGGGGCACGTGATTCTTGATCTCAGGGTTGTGAGTTCGAGCCCCATACTGGGTCTAGAGTTTACTTAAAAAAAATAATAATCATTTGGGCACCTGGGTGGCTCATTCAGTTCAGTGGTTCAGCGGCTGCCTTCAGCTCAGGTCATGATCACAGGGTCCCACTCAGCAGAGTCTGCTTTTTCCTCTACGCAACACCCTGCTTGTGATCTCTCTCACTCTCTCAAATTAAAAAAAAAAAAAAAAAAAAAAAAATCTATATATAGACACATAGAGGAGGCAGAGAGATAATGCAACTAAGGGGAAAGTTAACATTTAGGGACTCTGGGTGAGGCCATATGGGAATTCTTTGGATTATTATTGTAATTATTCTCTACATTTACAATTATTTCAAAATGCAAAGTAAACAAAAATAAAAATAAGTAAAACTAAAACTTAAGAAGAAGAAATAAAACCTAAGGATGCCTGGGTGGCTGGCTCAGTTAGTTAAGCATCTGCCTTTGGCTCAGGTCAAGATCCCAGGGTTCTGGGATTGAGTCCCACATCTGGCTCCTTGCTCAGCAGGGGGCTCGCTTCTCCCTCTGCCTGCTTCTCCCCTGCTTGTGCTCTCTCTCTCTCTCTCTGACAAATTAAAAACAAAAAAAATTATCTTTAAAAAAGAAGAAGAGATAAAAGCTAAAAAAAGAAAGAGAAAGAAAGAGGGTGGCATATAGGGAAATGAACAAAATGCTCATATCTGAAGACAACATTTACTGCTTTCCTCCTGCCTAATAAGACCCTCAGGAGGTGCCAACTGTCTGCACAGGAATTAGGAATCCCCCCAAGAGAGGCCTATGACCAGGCTGGGAAGACCTAAGGCACTCGCTTACAGCAGTTACTGAGTACCCATGCTCATTCACGCAGCCAGCGGCATGCGTTCTATGAAGAGTCACCAGGGCCACTGGTGTCCAGACCAGAGCTTGTGATTTAGCCCCCACCCCCACCCCCGGGAGCTGGCCGTTTTATATGGAGACAAACATGCATACAATTATTGCAGTGTGGTTTGACAGAAACCTATGACAGCATGAATGTGGGAGTTTGTGTCTAGGTCTGGGGAGGAAACCTGCCATAAATGACTTACTCCCCAGGTGGACACTTAAAGTCTTTTTTTTTTTTTTTTTTTTTTTTTAAATTTAAGGTTTTTTTTTTTTTTAATTTGAGAGAGAGCGCTAGAGAGAGAGAGAGAGAGAGAGAACACAAGCAGCAGGAGCAGTAAAGGGAGAGGAGCAGGGAGCCCGATGCGGGGCTCAATCTCAGGACCCCGGGTCATGACCTTAGCCAAAGGCAGATGCTTAATCAACCGAGCCCCCTGGCAGCCCTTAAAGTCAGTTTTGAAGACTGAGTAGAAGTAGAGGGGCAGTTGGCCAAGCCCAGAGGCTAGAGACAACGTGCCACTCCCCAGTAACGTTTTAGCAAGTGCACGCTGAGCAGAGGCAAGGGCCAGAGGCTGGACCGCTGAGTCACTGTTGAAAGGCTTAGAGGAGGTCAGGGTTTCTGAACTGGGATTTGAAGAGGAGATTGCCATGGGTGTGTGAAAACGATTACACACAGACGCAGGGAGTGTCTGGTACAAAAGCACAGAGGTCAAGAACGAGCAAATCCCAAGGTGAGGGCTGGTAAACACCTGGAGCCCATGAGTCTGCCCAGGTGGGGTTGTGCAAGGTGTTTGCTTCTCACCTGGGCCTGCGTGTTTTCATGTCAGTCCTCAGCCTAGGGCCCCTCCCTGCCCCCCCGTCAGGGGCAACCCAGGAAAACAGCGTGACTTTACATATTTATAAGAGGGAATTTCATGGAGAGATTTGGTTGGAGAGGCGATGCGACCCAAAGTTCAGCTGGAGTAGGAAGCTGCTGCCACTTCTTGCTGGAGGGTCAGAGGTAAGGGGTCACCTGCTGGAAGTTGAAACCACAACAGGCCCAAAGCTGGAGTCCCAGAAGAGAGGCAGTCACTGCTGGAGATGAGTTGCTACCCAGGGGGTGGGGGAGGAGAAGGGGAGAAGTACCCTCTTGTTTGCCTTTCCCCTAGCAGCCTCTTCCTGCACAAACCTAGCCAGAAAGGAACTGACTCTGGAACCTGGAGAGTATAGCCAGGATCAGCATCTGCACTCTGGGACACAAACCAAGCTGGGAAGGGCGAGAACAGGTCTGAGGGCACACAGGCCCACAGGGAGCCTTGGCAGGATCTCTCCAGGAATGATTTTTTTGGTCCTTCCCATAAACTGCACAATCCCTTTGGTACTAGTACCAGCATAAACCAATTCAACCCCCAGTATCACTGGTTATCCAGCTGCTCAGGCCAAAAACTCTGGAGTCATCCTCCACTTCTACTTCTTTTTGTCTTTCTCTTATCCAGCCCGTGAGGAAATCACCCGCTTCCCTCTCTGTTCCCTGACCCAGTTTTGACTTGAAGCACTAATCATGAGAAGAAATGCACTCTACCTTCATTCATATGTAATCTGTCTCTTCCTTCTAGGGGCATTCCCAAAGTCTGGCACATAGTAGGTGCTCAGTAAATATGCATTAAGGGAATTCACCTGGTACCTCATTCCCTCCCTGTGTTCACTTGGATTAGTCAGTCTGCTGGTCAGTTGGCAGGCAGGCTGGAGGTTGGCTGTTCCTGCACAGCCTCACTCACGAGTCTGTTGGAGGCCAGCCATCCCAGGGCTAAAGGGGGTACCTGGGCCTCCTACATGGTCACAGGAGTTCAAGAGCAGCAAGAGAGCTAAGCTTCCAAAGCTCAGATACTTTCAGGTTTCTACTTATGTCATGTTTGGTACTGTCCTATTAATCAAAGCAAATGATATGGCTGTGCCCAGTCTTTGTGAGAGGGTACTACCAGACGACATGAGCACAGGGAGGCACGGACAGCACAGGGACCACAATTCCTACGATGCCTTCCAATGGGAGAACATGGTAAATTTCAGAACAGATTGAACAGCCAAAGTGCAGTGAGCGTAGGAGGTGGCAGGGTGGAGAAATGACTTATGACAAAAGGTTATGGAAAAGCAGTGGACTCTAAGTGAGCCTTTATAGGACAGCTGCATTTGGATGGATGATGTAGAGGGTAAGGACGTTTCAGATGATATAGCATCAAAGTGCTTAGGGAGAAAAAGTATGATTAGCAGTATAAATAGCATACATCACATAATTTTCTGAGCTTTTCTATGTACCAGGCTCTGAGCTAAATATTTTTTTGAATTTAATTATTATTACTTTTTAAAGATTTTATTTATTTGAGAGAGAGACAGAGATAGCAAGAGAGATGAGCAGGAGGCAGGGTGAGGAAGATGGAAGCAGGCTCCCCCTGAGGAGGACCCCGATGTGGGGCTTGATCCCAGGACCCTGAGATCAGGACCCAAGCCGAAGGCAGATGCTTACCCAATTGAGCCACCCACGTGCTCTTTACTATTATTTTTTAAAAGATTTTATTTATCTACTTATTTGAGAGTGAAAAAGTTAAGCATGTGCGGGTGGGTGGGGAGGAGCAGAGAGAGGGACAAGTGGACTTCAGGCTGAGCATGGAGCCCAACATGGAGCTCAATCCTGTGACCCTGAGATCATGACCTGAGCCGAAACCAAGAGTCAGATGTTCAACAGACTGAGCCACCCAGGTACCCCATGAGCTAAATACTTTTAAAGCATTATCTCATTTAATCTTCATCATCATCCAGAAAGCTAGGATCTATCTTTACCCCAATTTTATAGGAAAGGAAAACAAGGCCTAGAGAAAGATTTTTTTAAATCATCAAAAGCACAATCCATAAAAGAATAAATTTAATACATTGGATTTCATAAAATTTATAATTAACACAAAAGAGAATGGGGCACCTGGTGTGGCTCAGTCAGTTAAGGTCTGCCTTCACCTCAGGTCATGGTCCCAGGGTCCTGGGATCAAGCCGCTAATCAGACTCCCTCCTCTTCGGGAAGCCTGCTTCTCCCTCTCCCACTCCCCTTGCTTGTGTTTCCTTTCTCACTGTCTTTCTCTCTGTCAAATAAATAAAATCTTTTAAAAAACTAAATAAAATAAAACCACAATGAGGGGTGCCTAGGTTGCTCATTCGGTTAAGCCACTGATTCTTTTTTTTTTTTTTTAAAGATTTTATTTATTGATTTGACAGAGAGAGATCACAAGTAGACAGAGAGGCAGGCAGAGAGAGAGAGAGAGAGAGGGAAGCAGGCTCCCTGCTGAGCAGAGAGCCCGATGTGGGACTCGATCCCAGGACCCTGAGATCATGACCTGAGCCGAAGGCAGTGGCTTAACCCACTGAGCCACCCAGGTGCCCCTAAGCCACTGATTCTTAATTTTGCTTCAGGTCGTGACCTTGGGTGGTGGGATCGAGCCCCTCGTCAGAGTCCACACTCCACATGGAGTCTACTTTAGATTCTCTTTCTCACTCTCCCTTTGCCCCTCCTGCCACTTGCACACATGCTTGCGTGTTCTCTCTAAGTGAATACATAAAAGTGTAAACACACACACACCATGAGAGATGACATGGATCTATTATAATGGCTAACATGAAATTAAAAAACAAAACTGAACATACAAAGCTGTGGTGAGGGTGTAGACAAAACCGAACTCTCATACCTCCCTGCCAGAAATGTAAAATGTAAAATGGTGCAGGCAATATTTAAAATATTTAAAACCTTGAAAAGTTAACATACACTTACCCTTTGACCCAGCCATTCTACTCATAGTGATTTTTCCAAGAGAGAAGATATACTTCTCCAAACAAAGACTTGTACTTGAATGGTCATAGCACCCTATTTGTAATAGCCAAAACTTGAAAACAGCCCAGTGACCATCAGCGGATGAATAAATCAACAAATTATAGTACATCTACACAATGGGATACTACTCAGCAATAAAAAGAAATGAATTACTGATTCACACAATTCAGATTAATCTCGAAGTCATGCTGAATGAAAGAAGCCAGACCCGTATTCCCCAAAAAGTACAAATTGTACGGAAGTGTATATATTATGTGGTTGCACTTACAGAAAACTCCAGAAAATGCAAATTGACCTTTAGCGACGAAAGCCTGATCAGTGGTTTCCTGGGGAGCTGTTCAATGGAGGGATTATTAAGGTGTTTAAGAAAACTTTTGGGGGTGAGATATATTCATTCTCATGTGGTAATGGGTTTACAGAAATATCCATGTATCAAAATGTGTCAAACTGTATACTTTAAGTGTGAATAGTTTGCAACACTTGGGTGTCTCAGCTGGTTAAACGTCTGTCTTCGGCTCAGGTCATGATTTCAGGGTCTTGGGATCGAGTCCGGCATCGGGCTCCCTACTCAATGAGAAGTCTGCTTCTCCCTCTGCCTGCCATTCCCCCTGCTTGTGTGCTCTCTCTCTGACAAATAAATAAATAAAATCTTACAAACAGGGCGCCTGGGTGGCTCAGTTGGTTAAGTGACTGCCTTCCGCTCAGGTCATGATCCTGGAGTCCCAGGATGGAGTCCCGCATCAGGATCCCTGCTCAGCAGGGTATCTGCTTCTCCCCCTGACCCTCTCCCCTCTCATGCTCTCCTTCTCTCTCATTCTGTCAAATAAATAAATAAAATCTTTAAAAAAAAAAATCTTACAAACATGTGAATAGTTTATTCATTGTATGTCAATTATGTCTCAATAAGGCTGTTTTAAAGAAATAGGAACCTTAGGGACATTAATCTGACAGAGAATGTGGAATAGGCTGGAGTGGGAGTGTCCTAATTATTTATTGCTATGTAACCAATGACCCCAAAATTTAGTGGCTTAAGATAACCACCATTTAATTTTATTTCACAGCTTTGTGGATCAGGAATTCAAAGTGGTTCAGTATAGTGACGCTCTGTGGCATCAACTTGGTGGTATTCAGGTTGGCATGGTCTGGAAGATCCAAGATGGCTTCACTCACTTTCCTGGCACCTTGGCAGGAGTGGGTGGGAGCCTAGGCTCTGGGCCCCTTTCCTTCTCCCTGGGACTCTCCAGAAGGGATGTCAGACTTCTTACATGGTGGCTCAGGCTACAAAGGTAGAAGCTGCCAGTCCTTTTAAAGCCTGGGCCCATGGCTCAGTCGGTTAAGCATCTGCCTTGGGCTCACATCATGATCTCAGGGTCCTGGGATCGAGCCCCATATGGGGCTCCCTGCTCAGCGGGGAGCCTCCTTCTCCCTCTCCAGCTCCCATACTTGTGTTCCCTCTCCCGCTATTTCTCTCTGTCATAAATAAATAAAATCTTGAAGGGAAAAAAAAAAAAAAAAAGATTATGCCCAGAAAGGGCATAGCATCACTTCTGCTGTGCTCCCTTGGCTGGAGTGGCCTAGACTCTAGAGGAGGGGGAGTAGAGCCCACCTTTCAGTGAAAGCTCTGGGAGTCCGGGAGAGAAAATAGCCAAGGCCAGTGAAAGACAATGCTTCTGAAGCAGTTGAACTGGGGTATACATAGATAGGCGGTGGGCAGGGTTTGTGTTGAAGAGGGACGGAAATGGAGGTTTGAGACAGAGCGGAGAGATCCTTGGTTGTCAGGTTAAGCTTTCTGAGTTAACTTTTAGGTAAGAGGGAGCCCTTGAAATTTGGCACAGGTGGAATGAATGAGGGTCAGGGTTAGGCCGAAAAAGGGAAATTTAAATGGGATAGAGATTTTTCAGCTAAAAAATCAGAGAGCATCTGAAGTAAGAAGCTGCTCAGGGTTAACAGTATGTACTGATTTAGACATAATTTGATTTTCTGCTATGCTCATCTTAAAAACAACCTTTATTGTTTTTTGCCCCCTTAGGAAAGACACACATTTCATTTTAGAAAATCTAGGTTTGGGGTGCCTGGTGGCTCAGTTGTTAAGTGTCTGCCTTTGGCTCAGGTCATGATCCCAGGGTTCTGGGATTGAGTCCCCACATTGGCCCCCACATCAGCACCTGCTCTGCGGGAAGCCTGATGCTCCCTCTCCCACTTCCCCTGCTTGTGTTCCCTCTCTCACTGTGTCTCCCTCTGTCATAAATAAATAAAATCTTAAAAAGAAAAAAAAGAAAGAAAAAAGAAAATCTAGGCTGAGAGCTTAGCTTCAACATGGTGGGCCACAGGCAGCTGCACTGGGGCCTGGAGAGCAGAGTTGGGGGCGGGAGCGGGGGGGAGATGGCAACTCTTGTTAGGGAGGGAAGGAGAACATGACTGCCTGTATGAGATGTGGAGGGCCCGTGGAACGTGGTGGTAAGGCAATGATAGAATGAAGTCGTAGGCACTCTGTGGAATAATGATGTGACAAAGCTAAGATTTAAACGTGGGTTTGCGCGTTTACATGTGACTGGTGCTATACGAGGCACAGTATATTTAGCAGCGCTTTGATCCTGGATGAACTAGGTGTTTGCACCAGTTACAAGCATGAGGAATCTGAGGTGCAGGGAGTTTACCTAACTTGCTCAGAGTGGTGGAGCTGGGTTGGAAACCTAGCTGAGCTCTGCACTTCCTTTAACTTCCAAAGCTGCGTACTGATTTTTTTTTTTACCTTTCGTATGTACAATTCAAGTATCTCTACTGCAGACTATACATTTCTAGGTGACTAGAGCTTACATTATATCGTCTGATTTGCTGCTATGCTGAACTTGAGATTGTTGAAAACAGCTGACACACGTCTGTCAAATGATTTCAAGGCCAGAGTCAGAGTAGAGTCAAGAGTTGGCCAGGTGTGTAGAACTCCACCCCCCAACCCCTAACAGGCAGGATGCAGGCAATGATTCAAGAGCGTCTGTTATGCTGGTTACCAGCCTGCTCATGGCTTAAAATAGTAATTGTGATGTAATATTTATTTAATGTCGAAAAAAGAATACTCTGCTGATTTATGTACCTAAAAATTATGTAAATGCACCCTCAGGATGCTGGTGAAAGGTACAATTTTGACAACAGAACATGTGCTGCATCAAATATTTAATTAAAGGACCAGATAAAAAAAGCAGATGATGGAAATGTGGTCTAGCCACCCCACCCCCTCACCCCAGCCCCAGGTCTGAGAGAGCAGCAAAGTCTGGTGTCATCTTTGAAAACAAAATATGAGTACAGATGAATTTGAAAAAAAAAAATGCAAATTTACTCTCTACATAATTTTAGGGCTGGCTTCTTCTAAAAGTGGCTATTAAAATACAAATGATTTATTTTCAGGATTCAGGAATGAATGTATTTATACTCCCTCTCTAATGTTACCTAGTGGAGAGAAAACTGGAAGGCTGCTTATTCCTCCCTTGCTAAGAGAGGGTGTTTATTAGCTAGGGTGGCAATGAAAAATTTAATACTAGTTTACAGCAGCGGACTGTCTTGGGGCTTTCATCTGGATATGTGGCTCTTACTCTTCTGATGGATAAGCTCTAGCCTTAGGAAGTCTAATCCTAAATTGTTCTGTATCACTACACCATATTTAAAAAACCCAACTATATTTCTATACAAGCGGAGTTCATCAGTTGCTTTAAAGATTACTCTCTTTCCTGCCTAGGTAAATGGACTTAATGGAAACTAGGAATGTGCTACTTTAAAAATTTACACTGCAGCCCTGTTTCCTGGCAATGTCCTGTCAATTCAAGAAAAGAAAGAAAGGGAAGCTACTTCATGACGAGAAATCAAAACCCTTTTTCTCCCTTCTCTTTCTTTTTTCTTCTCTTTTTGGTTTATTCTGAGCAATTGTCCCCAGGAAACAAACCCACCAACCGCTGTCAAGTTTGATTCCTGTTCCAGGAGTTAAACCTTCCTGCTCTTCCAGGATGTCTCTGCTGACTTTTCATCTTGGTCATCCACTTGCAAACCATCTAGAGTCTTAGGACCAAGAGGACTGTAGAGGGTTCCACACACCCCACCACCTCTCCCCCACCCCAGCCTTGGCACCTCTTTTTTTTTTAGATGCTGGAGGGTGGGGCCTTTTCTGACCCTCTGGGGCCATCTTCCTTCTGGCAATTCTCTTCCCCCATCTGTTTTCCTTTTGTTTTTGTTAAAAAAAAAAAAAAAAAAAAGAGAGAGAGAGAATTAAAAACAACCAAAGCAAGGAAAAGAAACCCTAGAAATACTATAACTCTGGAGCTAGGCCAGTATGGTGGAAAATTCTATAGGAGTGTGTAGATTCACGTGGGAGCATGTACATGTTTACACACAACTCTCAAATTATGGAAGAAACTCGTATTTGGCAGTACATGGTAGCAAGAGAAGCTCCTCCCTAATCTTTAAAGTCTGAGAGGTTTCCTTCTCTTTCATTGGCAGAGAAGGAGCTTTGTTTTGTATTTTATTGAGATACAATGAACATATGTTTTGGTTTTATGGGACATTTTTGTTCTCTTTGCACAGTTCAGTGAATGCTCCCTCAGCTTCGATTCGCTCCAGGTGCTGAGGAAGCCTTCCAAGGGCAGCTGAGGACCCCGGTGTTCATGGGGCGGCTGCCAGGCTCTTCCTCCACCTGGAAGCTCTCTTCAGGGCAATTCTTGGGCCTGGGGATGGATTTGTCCCTGTAGGGAGATGTTTCTGCAGCCTGAATCCTTCAGCTCGTTTTTCCAGCTGGGTTGATTTGAGAGCTTTCTAGATTGATCTTTCCCTGGAAAACTCCTGGAATCTGATGCACAAATTCAGAGGAGGAGCTGGGGAGGATGGTATAGTTGTGTGTGTATGTTTGTTTTTTTTTTTTTCCTTTCCTTTATCTTTTTGGTTATTTAAGCTAGACAAGTTTTTTTTTTTTTTAATTGAAGTACAATTTACACACAGTGAAATTTTGCACAGATCTTAAATGGCAGATTTACAAGTTTTGACAAATGTATACACCAATGATACACTTCTATTACAGTACCTCAGAGGGTTCCCTTATCCCCGTTCCCAGTCCAAGCCCCTTACTCCCAAAGATACTTTTTACATCTCCACAGCTTAGTTGTGGCCTGTTCTAGTCTCCTGTAAATGGAATCACACAGTATGAACTCTTTTGTGTTTGGGTTTTTCCTCCTATCACCAGAGGTTTTTGAAATCCACTCAGGTAGTTGCCTGTACAAGTAGAATCCACGATGTAACTAACAGCTTGACAGTGTTAGATGTGCCAATTGTTCCACCAGTTGGCCTTCAGACCAGACACCCTCTGAAGCCTGGTATGTGGCCCTCTCTGCTCCTCTAAGTCAATCTCTTTCCAGGGCCAACCAAGTTCCTCTCCCAGAACTGCCCAGGCAGCCTCAGACACCACCCAGATGGCCGTGGGGCCGTCACCCGGGTAGCCTCCCCTGAACAGCTGCCCTCTGCCCCCCCACCCCCCATTAAACTCAAAAGGAAACTGGCTTCTCCGCAGATCGGAATTCGGATTCGTTAAATTCCACGCATCCAGTTGAACACAAGTGTGTGTTTTGGTGTTGATATGCAGACTCCTTAAGAAAACGTAAAAAGGAAAAAGAAAAAAAGGGGGGGCCTAGACCTCACAGGCAGGGGATATCAGCCTCGGTTGAACCAGGATTCAAAATGAATTTTTTTCTTTTTTAAATAAACATAAGAGTCGCTCTCCACTCCTCGCTCGGAAGGTTTCAAAGGTCGTCACACCGAAGCCCGGGGGCGTTCATCTCCCCAGCGGCACGGAGAAGGGAGGAGGTTGGAGGGAGGAGGGAGGGAGCACACAAAAGCGAGCCGAGCCGAGAGGGCTAATGTTTCCTGTTTGCCTGGAACCCCCTCCCCTGTGTCCCCTCCCCCAGCCCCCTCCCAGCACTCGGGCGGAAGTGAGTTTGCTCCTTTGGAGATTAAAAGGATTCCGAATTCCGATCAGTCCCAATAACCCGCGTACTGAGAGGAGAGAAGGAGAAGGAGGAAGAGGCGGCAAAGCAGAGAAAGAGAGGGCACGCGCGCGCGTGCACGCACTCAGCCCGAATTGGGGGAGTTGTGCAAAGCCCCAGGAGGCCAGAGCGCACGGCGCGAGCAAAGGCCGGTAGGCGTAGCGCGGCCGGGACCACCCGAGTCTTGGTCGGTGACTCGTTTCAGAAAGAAGATGACGCGGGCCAGCAGCGTTGGCCACGCGGCTTCCGAGCTCACCGAGCTGGGCCGTTGCCGGTTCCACTGATTCCAGCGCGCCCCAGAGGAGGCTCCGTCCCCGCGGCTCGGGATCGGAGGGGGGACCAAGGCGAGGGCGAAATGGCCCGATGACAAAGGAAATGTGATCCCCCTTCGCTGCCAAGGTTTCAGAGAGGACGGACGTGAGGAGGAGGGGCGCAGGACGCGCGCGGAACTCGGATAGCATTGCACGACGGCTCGCGCGGAGCGGGCAGCGGGTACATCTAATATCTTCCTGCCGATGAATAATTCAGGACGGCCCGCGGGGACCTGCGGCCCCGCGCTGCAACGCGGCTAACCCGAGGGGAAGGAGCCCGCGCGGGAGGCGCCAAGGCCGGGCGAGGCGGGGGCACGAGGGCCCGGGGCCGCGTGGGGCGCGCGTGCGTGTTAAGCGCCGGCAGCCGCGGCCGGGCTAGGCGGCGCGCGGGAGAATCGAGGCGCGTGGGACGCGCGTGCGTACTACACGCGTGCGGCCGCGGCCGGGCCCCCAATAGCTGCAGCTGCGGCGGGGCCGACCGCCCTGCAGCGGAGGCCGCGCCCGGCCGTGCGCAAGCCCCGGGCGCTGCAAGCCGGGCCACCCAGGAGCCCCTGGCCGCCGCGTCATGCGGCGGGGCAGCCGGCGTCGCGCGGGGGGACACGGGCTTGGCGTCGCGCCGCTCCCGCCTTTACTAGTTTGGGGAGCTTTCCTCTCCCAAGAAGAGACTAACTAAATCTGTTGAAAGAAGAGCAACGCACCAAATACTCGCGGAACCAAATTCTGCTTAACCCGCCGGGACTGGGATTGCACAGCAGACTCTACTTTGGGGGACTTACTCGGCCAGGGAGAACGACGCTCCAGCTGCTCCCGGGAGTCCTCTGACCTCCCTGCCCCCGCTCGCCCCTCGCTTGTCGGGACTTGTTCCGGCGCTCCGGCTTCGAAAGGCACGCAGCCTCCGCGTCCTCCGGGAGGAATCTGTGTCGCCTCTAGATAGTGGCATTTGATGCCCGCAGCGTCGGGGTTGGCAGCGCGCGGGCCGGGCGCGACGAGGCCAAGCGGGCCGTGCCGCTCTGGAGCCGGCCCCCGGATCGCAGGCCCGATCGATGCATTTTTCTGAGTGAGTCGGCGGCTCCCCCACCCACCTCGGCGGTTTTCTTCTATCCTCCTCCTCTTCCTCTCTGGTCTCCTCCCTCCTCCGAGTCGGCTTGCAAATGGCTTCGTTCCCCGAGACCGACTTCCAGATCTGCCTGCTGTGCAAGGAGATGTGCGGCTCCCCGGCGCCGCTCTCCTCCAACTCGTCTGCGTCGTCGTCGTCCTCGCAGACGTCCACGTCGTCCGGTGGCGGCGGCGGGGGTCCGGGGGCCGCGGCGCGCCGCCTGCATGTCCTCCCCTGCCTGCACGCCTTCTGCCGCCCGTGCCTCGAAGCGCACCGGCTACCGGCGGCAGGCGGCAGCGCGCCGGGAGAGCCACTCAAGCTGCGCTGTCCCGTGTGTGACCAGAAAGTAGTACTGGCCGAGGCGGCGGGCATGGATGCGCTTCCCTCGTCTGCCTTCCTGCTCAGTAACCTGCTCGACGCCGTGGTGGCCACTGCCGACGAGCCGCCGCCCAAGAACGGGCGTGCCGGAGCCCCGGCGGGCGCGGGCGGCCACAGCAACCACCGGCACCACGCGCACCACGCGCACCCGCGCGCGTCCGCCTCGGCTCAGGCGCCACTCCCGCCCGCGCCGCCACCGCCCGCGCCTTCCCGCTCTGCGCCGGGCGGTCCCGCCGCCTCTCCTTCCGCGCTACTGCTGCGTCGGCCTCACGGCTGCAGCTCCTGCGACGAGGGCAACGCGGCCTCGTCGCGCTGCCTGGACTGCCAGGAGCACCTGTGCGACAACTGCGTCCGCGCGCATCAGCGCGTGCGCCTCACTAAGGACCACTACATCGAGCGGGGCCCGCCAGGTCCAGCCGCTGCCGCCGCCGCGCAGCAGCTCGGTCTCGGACCGCCCTTCCCTGGCGCGCCCTTCTCCATCCTGTCCGTGTTCCCCGAGCGCCTCGGCTTCTGCCAGCACCACGACGATGAGGTGAGTGCGCTGGCGGCCTCCTGGGGGGCGGAGGTGGGGCGGGTCTTGTGTCCACGGAGGACGCGCGTGCTTGCTCACCAGGGACCTCCGGATCGGTCCCAAAGCGGGGTGTGGCGGGATCCTCTCTGTATTTGTTGTTTTTCCTTTGCCTACTTTGCAGTTGTTGCCACCAAGAAGGTCATTACCTGGGAAGTGTGTGTGCAGAAGTCTGGCTTTGGTGTGCTTGTTGCGAGGGGCCACGGAAGAGTTTCAAGACGCAGAGTCCGCTCTTTCCTGTATCGCAAATTGTGGCAGCCGTTCTGTTCACTCAGCATGCGCCGGGAAAAGCTAGGGTTGTGTGTTGGGGGGGGTGGGAGCAAGTCACGGTGCGCGAGAACCCTTTCTCTTGATGGTTCTATTTGAGAACACCCCTTCTTTATGGATTTTGATTTCCTCATTTCTCTGACAAAACGTGCAAACTGTTAAAGATGCGGGATGAAGGAGTATCTGTGTAGACGTGGCCCCCCCCGTACAGGCACACCACAGGCCTCCCGGGGTAGAGTGCCCTCTTTGAGCATATTTTCTCATTTTTGTTTGTCATACTCGCAGATTGTGGGCTTTTGAAGGTAGGGTATGAGCCCGGATGGAGATGGCTGTGTGGGTGTGCAGTGCTTGTGTAGACCTGGTTTCAACGTGCGCGCTTGCGAGAGGCAGAATAGGGGGACCTTGACCATTGACCTCACCGAGTTGGGAGCCCCTTGGGCCGCTCACGCCTGCCCCGACTTCGATACCCTACAGGAACTGGTTTCCCTGGTGGGGGAGGTGTCTCCACCCCGCTCAGCCCGGGGCTCGACTTCCCGGGGAGAAAAACCAGACTCCTCTGCAGCGGCTCGAACCCCGGGGGCGCAGGGTCCGTGGGCTGCACCGCAGCCTTTGGTTTTGAGTTCGCTTTTCTGGCTGTTCAATAAACCTTTTTTTTTCTTTATTCTTTACACCGTGTGAGACCTTCCACTTATCTGAGCCCAATACAGCAAGGGACCAAAAATTTCGAGGAGCCGGCTCTGCTGGGAGGGTCGTTAATTTAAGCCATCTACCTGGAGACCCGTGAGATGTATGTGTAATAGCTATGGTCTTGGAGGAAGAGCAGATGGCAGAGGCTTTAGAAATCCTAGTGGGAGTTGCTGTCTGCGAGTTGGAACGGGCGTGCTGGCACCGAGCAAGGCAGAGGCTTGCACAGCGCAGCCTTTTCCATTGCTAACCTGTTATTTGGGGAGGAGGGCGGAGCTATTGCCTGATGGCCTTAAGTCGGCGTCTCCTATTGGAAAAAAGTTGAAATTCTAATCTACTTGTGGGCGCTGCATTTTAAGTTTCCTTCAAGGTATTAAGCTAGGGGGCATTCTTTTCCTAAGTTTTTAAGCTTTGGGTAGACTCCTCTTAAAAGTTTCCACATTCGTAGGTCAGTGTCTGTAGTCTGTTCTTTTCATCACTTTTAGAAAAATGAATGATTGCACTAAATACCGATCTTGAAGCCCAGGAATGAAAAGATGGAGTCAAATCACTTGAAGATTAGGGTCAAAGTGGGGGGGGGGGGGTGGTGAAGGGAGGGAAAGAGCGTCTGAATCCGCCACAATTTCCTTTCTGGGAGGGGTCGTTGATTGAATTCTCCCTCCCAGCAATTGAGTTTAAATGTCAGGTTTTATTTATATTCCCAGTTAAAGATCCACGTTTGTTTTATTTGGGCTAAAACAGAAGATGCTTAGTGTTGCCAGACTTGTAAAAAAGTCTTATACTTGTAAAACATTTATACACTTTTAAAATTATAAAACTACTCAAATGGTGTGAGAGAGTGTAAAGTGAGAAGTGAAGCTCCCCTCGCCCTGGAGGTTCCTGGATGCCCTGAAGACTAACATTATAAGTCGTGCAATACCAGGTTGAATGTTGGCAAAGACATTAAGATACTACATTGTTAAAATGAATATTCTCTAGAAAATGAAATTTTCTGTTTTGAGCAGAATTCTGCTTCCCCTCAGTCATTCATTCATTTAAAAGAAGAAAACTTGGAAATTAATTTTTAGACCTTTAATGCAGAGATCTGCATTTAGAAAGCTAGAAATTTTGATTTTTAAATGTGACAGACCAATGCTGCAAATAAAGGACCCAAGTGTTAGAGAAAGCTCCAGGTTCATATAGTGGTCCCACTCACAGATTCTTTCTTCCTTTCTAAGAATGATCAGGAACCGTTTGGGAATACTGTTTTTTTGGTTTTTAAAAAAAAAACAAAACAAAAACCATGCCTCTGACTGGAAAATGAGCATGAAGGCTCTTTGGAGGGTGACTGTCTTCTGTTTGATTGTGAGATGGAATCTCTAAACCCACCTATTTTTCTGCATTCGTAATCTACCTCGATTTTAAAATGTTCTTTACTGAGTTGACTTCTGTGTCAACAGGCTCCGTTAAATAATTCAGGGTGCCCCTGCCTTACAGTGCTGCCACCTGACCTTGGAAAGGAGGCTGGGACCCTGTATGCCCCCACCCCCCGCGTTGATTTTTAGGGAGGGTGCCTCCAACAGTTGGACACCCAGGGATGCTCAGGCAGCCAGTAGGGTCTTTCTTTCTCCACCGCTTTCCTTAAGAATCCCCCTGGAAATGGCTGGTCAGGATTGACCAGGTGGTGTTTTTAGAACTTGTTTTAAAACCTAACTGCAAAACCTCAAGGGAATTGGATTTTCCTACAGAATGGTAAAGGAATTGTGACTCACTTACAAAACGTAGGTGGGGTTTTTCGCTAATTTTGTGCCTTCGAATGCTCAGTTCAAAGGCCTGCTGGCGCCAGACTGGAAGGGCAGGCAGGCGGGGAAGTGCGGGGCGGCTGGCCGCGCGGCGGTCAAGACAGGCGGGGGCCCGGGAGGCGGAGGAGGTGGCGCCGCTGTGGGCCTCCGCCGCGACTGGGCCAGCCAGCCTCGGGCCGCCTTCGCTGTGCGGACGCTGCGGACGGTGGCCGCTCCTCTCCCCGCCGTGGCCGCTCCTCTCCCCGCCGTGGCCGCTCCTCTCCCCGCCGTGGCCGCTCCTCTCCCCGCCGTGGCCGCTCCTCTCCCCGCGGGCACCGGAGAAAGCGTCCTCTAGAAAGGGGTGTGCACATATTTTGAGCGAGGAGTTAAGTGCGTCTAGAGGCGTGCTGCTCCGGCTGCTTGAGGAGTGCCCTAATTGTGATGTATAGGAAGTGAGCCCTTTGCTGCCTTGGAGGCGACCCTGAAAGCACAAATCTCGGGGTGGGGGCGGCCAGGGTGTGTGTGTTGCGTGTGGAAGGGCTGGGCATCAGCATTCTGTAAACGGCAGCAAGCAAAGTGGGATCTGAACGTGTTCTGTCCCCAGGAAAGGCCCCGTCACTAGCGATGGGCGGTGGGGGTGACACAGTTGCCATCTTGAACCGAGGGAAACATTGTAGCTCAGCCCACCAGCGATGGCAATATTGTTCCCAGTTAGGCATGGCCCGCGGCAGCGGAATTTCCTGAGTCTCCAAGATGGAAAATAGGGTGCGGGTGCTGATACAATTTGTATTTAGTCCCTGCGTTGTGCTTTTTTTTTTTTTTTTTTTTTAAATAAAAAGGTTTCCTAGAAATATAAGTTACAGAATTCCAACCCAGTATGATCTGAATATTGACCCTTCCATCCTGGACTTGGGGTATTGTCTTTCCCCAGGAAACCACTCAAACCATTCTGAGGAGGGCTGTTTGCTGCCTTGCAATAATTGGTTGTGGAATGAATTCTAGTATCTTATTTTGAATAAGTCATGGTGAATGGGGATATTACCAGTACTTGTACTAATATATTCTACATTCCTAAAGTCTAAGCTTCTTCAGGCATGCATCCCCAGTGTAAGCATATTTTTAAACTGCATGTGTATGCTTTGTAAATTACAAAATGTATGCCAAAAGACATTTTGTGAGGACAAGAGGGGAAAAAATGGATTTGTGCGTTCTAGTATTTCTGCACCCCATCTTCTTACATGGTGTGGTGGATATATGTCTGCTTAACACATTTCCTCTATTTGCCAGAAAACCAAAATTGCCGTACATACCTTGGAAGTAATTGGAGCTTGATGCTTTGAATCCAGTTCAGTGGGTAGATGTGCATAGATTGAAGTCTCTTGAATTAAGAAAATGCCTGATGAAGGTCTATGGGAGAGAAATGTTCATTATTGCTATCTTAATTCTGTACCACTGAATGTAATCTGTGGGTTTTTTAAGTTTGAGCAGAGGAATGTGCCCAGCCTTCTATTAAAGTGCATAGGGATGGATTTTATCAACATGGATCCCAGGGAAGGTGGGTCATGGCTAGTTTGGCAAGCCTGTGCTCATTAGGTTACCTCACAGGCATAAGCTCATCTAAAATGTGCTAGTCATATTTGAGGTCAGTGTGGTATCAGCAGTCTGGGGAACCATTTGTGACTGCTTTAGCTTCCCAAAAAGTAAACTACACTGGTTTTAGGGTTGCATAGACTTGCTTTTGGTCTGTAAAATTTTTGTTTCCAATGGTCAATTCTTGGGGGGGGGCAGTAAAGATATTTTAGGAAGAAAACGGGCACGTTCTCCCAGACTGCAGTTCTTCTTCCGTTGATACTACTATACATTCTTTATGATTCAGGTGCTTTCAAGTTAAATAATAGGACATGGAATAAAGAAATCCGGAAAATGTTGGAAGATAAGACTAAAACTCCCTTTATACATCCTAGTTCTCTTTCCCATTTTTTTTTTTTTAAGATTTTATTTATTTATTTGACAGAGATCACAAGTAGGCAGAGAGGCAGGCAGAGAGAGAGGAGGAAGCAGGCTTCCTGCTGAGCAGAGAGCCCGATGCGGGGCTCGATCCCAGGACCCTGGGATCATGACCTGAGCTGAAGGCAGAGGATTAACCCACTGAGCCACCAGGCGCCCCTCTCTTTCCCATTTTAGCTGTTAATAAAATGTTAGCGTCCTTTCAGCTTGAAGGACATGAAAACCAGCATTAAAATGTATAGTTTCCTAAAGCATTACTTAAAATGGAAACCACTTTCTTACACAAAATTGTGAACATAACTGTTCAGCTTTTTGTGTTGTCATTTGACAAACGTGGTATATACATAGAAAAGGAGTTAGCTTTTGAGGGAAGCTATACATGAGGAGGTGAAATAGTTAAAAATGCCTTTGCTGGTTGAAGTAGTTTGCCAAGAAAAAAAGGGTTTATAAGTTTTTCTGATTAAAGAGAAGTTTTAACTTACCAATATCTCTAAAGTTTAACCCTCCCCTCCCCGATTTTATTTTCTCTGGTGCTGACTTGAAAGTCACATGGTTTCCTTAGTCTTGCGAGTTCTCTATCTCAGTTCCTCACTCAGGCAGGGTTTATTTTAGATGCATTCATTCTTAGTGAATAAAGGACCATTTTGGTGTCATTCTTTGTGACACTTAAGCAAAAGGTTGAGAAGTATCCTACCACGCGGGCAGTTTCAAAGTAGTGTTCCCTCCCCCCAAACACTAACAAAAGAGTCAGGCTTGGCGCAGTAAGGCTGCTTTTGCCATCTCTGTTATTTTGCAAGAGAGCAAAAGAAAGATACTGATAAAGAATTACAGTTGCCTAAAGGGAGCAAGATGGCCACCCATTGCAGCCCACTCTTTCCCCCTTTCTCTTGACCTTTCAAGCATTGTGACTGGCGAGAGGAAGCTTAATCCATCTTTCCTCTTCAGTTGATATGACCTCGTGCTTGTTCAGTACTAAATTATTCCTCTCCCTTTGAGGTTTGTCTATACTCACGAACCGAGTTGACTGAAACCAGATTGACTATTTTGACTGACAGGACTCCGGAAAAATTGGGGAGGAACGGGAGGTTGAATGCTGGCTATTTACATCCGAAACTCTTTGACTTAAACCTTGTTCCAGAGTAGTTCTTTCCCTTTAGATGCCATCTCCAGCTTCCCTGAAGGTAGAGTGCAGTGAAATGCCGGAGGATTCCAATTCCTGGGTTTTTTTTTTTTTTCTTTTAAAGGTTTTATTTATTTATTTGTCAGAGAGAGAGAGAGAGAGAGAGAGAGAGAGCGCGCGCACAGGCAGACAGAATGGCAGGCAGAGGCAGAGGGAGAAGCAGGCTCCCTGAGGAGCAAGGAGCCCGATGTGGGACTCGATCCCAGGACGCTGGGATCATGACCTGAGCTGAAGGCAGCTGCTTAACCAACTGAGCCACCCAGGCGTCCCAGTTCCTGGGTTTTGATTCCCATTGAAACCCAGCTGCAGTTTTGGGAGATTCATATTTAATCTGAAGACTAAAGAACAATAATGTTTTGGTTTTGTCCTCCTTAATGTGAAGTTTCTATTCATCCTAGCCAGTGCCTTACCTGAGCATCAGGTCCCACCAAGCGGGTTCTTTTTTTTTTTTTTTAAAGATTTTATTTATTTATTTGACAGAGAGAAATCACAAGTAGGCAGAGAGGCAGGCAGAGAGAGAGAGGGAAGCAGGCTCTCTGCCGAGCAAAGAGCCTGATGTGGGGCTCGATCCCAGGATCCAGAGATCATGACCTGAGCTGAAGGCAGAGACTTAACCCACTGAGCCACCCAGGTGCCCCCAAGCGGGTTCTTTTTTAAGTGAATCTGTTTAAATGATCCCAGTTTAATGACCAAAAAGCACAAAAAATTGGCAGCCAGTTGTAATTTGTTCAAAAGCATTTTTTCCACACAGATGGTCCTAAGGAAGTGATAATCTTTAGCGATAAAGTTACTGCTCTCAGTAATACATCAGCAAATGAAGTTATAAATACTGGGCTTCACTATGAAAAAGGGGTAATTCTCGATTGTGGTTTATCCACACAGGCTTCTGCAGAATAGTACATTCTGTCAACATTAATGGAATTTGAATGAAGCAGAGCTGGGTACACAAAAGAGAATGAAGTGGGTCAAGGTCAGTTGTAAAGAGTGAGGGCATTCTCTTGGCTCTGACACCTTGTGAATTTTGAGGGCCCCTGAATGAGCTCTGGCCCCTGAGCTAGTGAGGAACCTGTGGGAATAGGACAAGAGGTCCTGTGCCTTCCTAAATATGTCAGCCACTGTATCCTTTGGTTGTTACTTTTGGAAAGTTTAGCCTTAACCATTTGCAGTTTTTCTTGACCTGTCAGTCGGTTTGGGGAACTTTCATACTCTTTCATTCATACTCTTTGACTAATTGGATAATCATGAAAATGCTTTTGTATTAAACAGTATATACACTTAGGGATGCCTGCCTGGCTCAATCAGAGGAGCACGTGACTTCTTGATCTCAGGGTCATGAGCCCTACATTGGGTGTAGGATCACTTTAAAATATTTATTTATTTACTTACTTATTTAGATTTTATTTATTTATCTGACAGAGGTCACAAGTAGGCAGAGAGGCAGGCAGAGAGAGAGGAAGGGAAGCAGGCTCCTCATTGAGCAGAGAGCCCTACATGGGGCTCAGTCCCAGGATCCTAGGATCAAGACCTGAGCCAAAGGCAGAGGCTTTAACCGACTGAGCCACCCAGGCGCCCCTAAAATACTTATGTTTTTTAAAAAAAATTAGGGGCGCCTGGGTGGCTCAGTGGGTTAAAGCCTCTGCCTTAGGCTCAGGTCATGGTCCCAGGGTCCTGGGATCGAGCCCCGCATCGAGCCCCACATCGAGCCCCACATCAGGCTCTCTGCTCAGCAGGGAGCCTGCTTTTCTCTTCCTCTCTCTCTGCCTGCCTCTGCCTACTTGTGATCTCTGTCAAATAAACAAAATCTTAAAAAAAATTATTTTATTTTACTTTTAAGATTTTATTTACTTATTTGTCAAGAGAAAGAGATTGAGAAGAGAGCACAAGCAGAGGGAGAAGCAGGCTCCCCATTGAGCAGGTAGCCCGATGTGGGGTTCAGTCCCAGCACCTTTGGATCATGACCTGAGCCGAAGACAGATGCCTAATGACTGAGCCATCCAGGTGCCCCAAGTTTTATTTAAGTAATTCCTACATCCAGCATGGGGCTCAAACTCATGACCCCGAGATTAAGAAGTTGCATGTTCTCCAACTGAGCCAGGTGCTCCTAAAATAAAAATCTTAAAAAAAAAAAAAAAAAACCCAAAACTACACACTTAGATTTTGCTGCTAAATATGGTTCTGAGGACTACTTCACAGGTGTTACAGTGTTTTTAAAAATGAGAATTGGGGGGCACCTGGGTGGCTCAGTGGGGTTAAAGCCTCTGCCTTCCGCTCTGGTCATGAACTCAGGGTCCTGGAATCAAGCCCCGCATCAGGGCTCTCTGCTCAGCAGGGAGCTTTCTTCCTCTTCTCTCTCTTTGCCTGCCTCTCTACCTTCTTGTGATCTCTTTCTGTCAAATAAATAAATAAATAAATAAATAAACTTTAAAAAAAAAAAAGAAAAACATGAGAATTGGGACTAACTGGCAGTCATCATTAGGGGGGGGTTAGCCCACATCCGCAAATTTGGGTCTGGGGCTTCTGCCTCTCTTTGGGATCAAGGTCAGAGGGAGAGCTTTCTCTCTTAGGATCATCTGTAGGCATGTACCAAAAATGCAGCCACAAGATGTGGACAAGTGTGGAGCAGAAAAATGGATATGGCAAAGATGGTTTTATTTATTTATTTAATAGAGTGAGCAAGAGAGAGGGAACACTCTCAATCAGGGGGGCTGTGAGAGGAAGAAGCAGACTTCCCACCAAGCAGGGAGCCCAGTGCAGGGCTCCATCCCAGGACCCTGGGATCATGACCTGAGCCGAAGGCAGAGGCTTTAACCCACTGAGCCACCCAGGCACCCCAAGATGATTTTGATAGTAGTCCTATGGAAGGGTTTGTCTGGGTTGTGGTGATGAAGCTGTTTCTTCTGATGTTACAAAACTGCAGACTGAAAGAGGTGCTGCCACTGGCGGGCTCTGGGATTGCTGGTGTGAAGTGTGTGGTTGCTGGTTACTCAGACACTCACGTCTTTTCTCACAAGACAGAGCACATCTTTTCTCCCTCTGTCAGAGTCTAACCAGGGACTTACCGGGCTCAGTCCCTGCTTCTCCCTCCCCTCCCCGTATACCAGGAATTTGGGTTTGAGGCTGAGAGACAACTCCGCAAGTAATAATAGCTGGAAAGACGACATCCTAGTTGGGCCATTTCTTACAGCAGGCACCACCTGACTTGATTGATTCCATTTGAAACTTCATGAAAATATGGGGAGGACATCAGACTGTAAAATGTGTCCGAAGTTAGCTTTGCTGTTCTATCAGTGCAGTGAATGTTGCGTACACCCAGCTCGCTGCTGACTCCTGCCAGCAGGTTGCACTTACGGACATGCAGCCCCATCCCTGCATCCAGCCCTCGCCAGTTGAGTTGTGTGCTAACCAGGAGAGACTGCCATTTTTATTCCCAAATCTGTTCATGTCCATTGTACTTGGTGTAATCACACAGTTGAAGGAAAAATGAAATGTTCTGTGAAAAGTGATTTAGGAAAAAAAGGAGGCCCTGGGGAAACCATAGAATAGCCCCCAATCCTTTCCCTCATGGAGCTTACACAGCCAATTTGGGATTGAGGGAATTCCTGCCCCCCTCACTGGCCTTGATTTGGTTCTGACCCCTCAGTGGGGTTGTTGCGGGTACATGGAGAGGGCATCTGTGGATGGCTGCCTTCAGCTGTTTACCTAGTGGGAACCACACTATCCAGCCTGTGATGGTTATAATCTTGAGTGGGAGCGGGGAGAAAGCGCAGTACAAGCTACAGGGCAGAGCTCCGCCTGCCCCTGCTTCCCCTCCCTCTCCTCAACCTTGAGGATGTCCTGAACAGCTCCCTTCTCCAACCACATGCTTCGTCTGCAGTTTGTGCTGCCAGACCTCTGAGTGAAGGAAAGTTTCATTTCTCCTAGTCTGGTTTTCCTATTTTGGCTTTTTGGTATTTGTTTTTGTTTACTGAAGTATAATCGACATATTGTAAAATTCACATTTTTTAATGTACAGTTCTGCCCGTTTTGATGAAGTTATACAGTGTGTGAAAACTATCACAGTCCAAATACAGAACGGTTTTCTCACTTTCCACGTGCCTCATCCTTCAGCCTCGGGCAGCATGGATCTGTTCTTCAGGCCTGTGGTTTTGTCTCATCGAGAACGTCAGAACATAGAATGATGCAGAGCTGAAAACTTTAAAGCCAGGTTTCTTCACTAGGCATCATGCGGTCCATCCACATGCTGTGGGTGTCCTCAGGTCCTCCCTTTTTATTGCTGCATAGTTTTCCACTGTACAGGGTACCACACTGTAGACTGTCACAGGCTGAGGGGCACTTGTGTTTCCTGTTTCTGGTGGTTGTGAAGATTTCCTGCCCGGAATATGTTCAGTGCTGCTTTGAGGGTTGGTGGTCCTTGGGCAGGAGTGCCCCTTCTGATCCCACAGGTTTGTGGGTGACCTTGTGTGCCTTTGAGCCTCAGTTTCCCCATCACTCTACAGAGATTGTGACATTTGCGCTAGACTGCTTGGGCTGACTTTTGGAATCAAATGAAGTATTTTCTGTTAAAAAAAATTGGAATGTGCTCTGTACATAAATGTAAGTGAAGAAATTTGGAAGTATAAAATGAAGGAACTGGGCGCCTGGGTGGCTCAGTGGGTTAAGCCTCTGCCTTCGGCTCAGGTCATGATCTCAGGGCCCTGGGATCGAGCCCTGCATAGGGCTCTCTGCTCAGCAGGGAGACTGCGCCACCGCGGGGGGGGGGCACCCCGCTGCTCTGCCTACTTGTGATCTCTCTCTGTGTGTCAAATAAATAAATAAATAAAAATCTTTTTTAAAAATGAGGGAACTTATTTGGGCGGGGCCAGTGGAATCACTGCCTAAGTATCTGCTGGTCCTGCTCTTTATTTTTAGTAATCATTCAGAATCCCTCTCACCCTTTCAGTTGAAGTGCAGTTGACACATTGTGTTACATTAGTTTCAGCTGTATAGCATAGTTGCTCATTGAAAATGTAGCTACCATCTGTCATCATGCAACACTCAACCCTACTACTGACATACTCCCTTTGCTGTACTTTATTTGTTTAAAGATTGATTTATTTATTTGACACAGAGATCACAATTAGGCAGAGAGGCAGGGGGAAGCAGGGGATCGATCCTAGGACCCCGAGATAATGACGAGAGCCAAAGGCAGAGGCCTAACCTACTGAGCCACCCAGGCTCCCCATTCTTCGCTGTACTTTTTATTCCTAGCATGCCATAACTGGATGCCTGTACCTCCTACTCCACTTCACCATTTCCCCATGGTTTTTATTTCCTTTGTTTTTTGTTAGCTTTATCAGAGCTTTAGGGATTTAGAGGAATATTCTAAAAGGAAAATTTATTTTACCAGTGTACTTGGATTTTTTTAAAAGCCACATGGGAGCAAATAAAAAAAATGAGCCCTAGTCAGCTATGGGCCAACTCCAGTATCTGGAGCTTGGGAGGGAATCTTGAAAAGAATCCCCACATAGAATGGATGAACTAAGGTTTAAGAATGTCCCCTTTTAATGCAACTGAAGATTTGTAGGGGAGAGGGTTTTTTAATGTTAGGATTTATTCTTGTTGATAACTGGAAACCGATTATGAAGGGGCAGCAAAATCTCTTCTAGCAAAAGAGATAGTGGTTAATTCTAGACAATATTTGGGACTTGCCACAGTAGCTAGTAATTTTGTAATTGTATTCATCAAGTGTATAGTGAAATAAATAGATGTTCCTTTATATGTAAGAACTGAAGTTACTACCTATTTTCATCAGCAGCATCTTCACTTTACTCTTGGTTATTTGCTAGCTAAATTGTGTGTCAACGTTGTTAATTATACAAATGTTAGTAACATACAAATACATGAAAAGAAAGGCACTATAAATATTTGGGCATATCAGACTGGTCTGAAGTTGAAAACAAAATTCCCTCTCAAGGAAGATTGGTGTTCATAGTTGTTGTTTGTAGCATTCATATTCTCATTTTTTCCTTCCTTGATTGTGTAAGATCTACTGCAAAACCAAGCACAAAATCTGAATTTAGTGACAGCCTGCCCATTTCATCAGTGCCTATTTTGTTCTAGCCCCATAGAACTTATTTTCAGGGGTTTTTGTATGTTGGTCAGGGTGTAAAACCAGTTCCCCTTTACTCCATTCAGGAAGGTATGAAAAGCAACAAATGGGAATAAAATTAAGAAACCACGTGCAAGATCAGATTATGAAGATGAGGAGGGAGGGGATGTCTGGCTCTGGTTTAGGGGAAGAAATTGGGTTTCAGGCTCTTGGGTTGGCTTTGTAACAGTTTTCTCATTTGACCTGATGGAGAGGGGTGTTTCATGGGGGGCCCCAGGATGTTCAAGGTAAAACATTTCTCTGTGAGTTCAGCAGATAAGACAGAAGTCTACATAGCTAACTGGGAGGTCCTTGTCCTGCCCACCAGGCCCTTCTCATTTTAGTTCCTTGATTTGCAGGTAGCACTTGTAAGGGTTGTCCCTGTGTTGAGGGTCCTCACCAGCTCTTAGTGCTAGAGGCAGACAGGTTTACCCACAGTGAATTAAGGAACCCAAATGAATGAGTGCATAATAAAAACTATGGAATATTGGCAAACTCTGGATGGGTGGGGGGTGGGAGGGAAGTAACTTCCTTTTTTAAATTTATGTTCTTTTGGGGTGCCTAGTGGTTTAATTGGCTTAGGTCACAATCTCAGGGTTGTGGGAACAAGCCTTGTGTCATCCTGCATCCGGCTCTGCGCTTAGTGGGAGTCTGCTTGAGGATTTTTTTTCCCTCTCCCCTTCCCTCCTAGTTGTGCGCACACACTCTCTCTCTCTCTCAAATAAGTAAATCTTTAAAAATATTGTGTTCTTTTAACAACATTGAATTTTTTTTTAATGTCACAGGGCTTGTCATTTGGGGTTGTCATTTTTCTGAATATGTATATACCTGTATTTATTAGACTTTCATTCCTTCTTTACCATCCTCAGCTTGTAGTTGCTGAATGAATGGAAAAATAGAGATTTTCCTCAGGGCGGCCTTGTATTCTGCTGCCAGGAAGCAATTTGGGCCAGTTACTTCTGATTTCACTATAAGTAGTACATGAATGTATCCATGTTGTGATTATCCATAAGGTTTTGTTTTTGTTTTTGTTTTGTTTTTTTAAACATTTTGTTACTTGAGAGAGAAGTGAACTAAGCATGGGGAGAGGCAGCGGGAGAAGTACACTCCCCCTGAGCAGGAAGCCCAAACGCGGGGCTTCATCCAGGGACCCTGAGATCATGACCTGAGCTGAAGGCAGTCGCTTAGCCAACTGAGCCACCCAGGCACCCCATCTGTTAAATTTTTTTAAAACTATATGCCCAGTCCTACTTCTTTCCTAAGTGTGTCATCCGGGTTTTGGTGCATTTTCTTCCAGATCCTTTTAACATCCATTCACACACACATGGGCCTGTAGAAAGGTAGTGATATAACATGTTGACATTTTCCTGTAATGACTTGTTGGTCATTAGTGCTCTGAACTTGGTGTTCTTAGTGTGAAATTTATTTATCTGGATTTTTTCTGCATTTGGCTGTTGGCCTCACTGTGCACGTCCTTGTGTCTCTTTTACTTGTAGAAAATCCTCCATCCCCGCCAAGAATTGCTAAGACCTGAGAGGTGCATTTGAAATGTTAATTTGCTCCTGAGAGCCGCCTCCCACCAGTCACATTTCCTTCCCGCCCCACCGGTCCTTGTTGCCATCAATCTAATGGGAGAGAAATGGCTTGTCCTGTTGTTTTACTTTGCATTTCCGCGATTACTCTGAGGCGAGCGTCTTTTCATATGTTTATTGGCTATTTGTGTTTCCTCCCTGAATTGCCTTGGGTCCTGGGCTTATCTCTCCTGGGTTTAAAAAAAAAAAAAAATCAATTTGTGGGTATTTTTGATAATCAGAGTAGTAGCTGTCTGCAGAGGATTTCTCCGAGTCCACGTTTGCCTCAGTTTTGTTTAGCTCTGTAGGCATTTTTACATTTTTGTGTGGTTGGCGATTGTCTTTCACTTTGCTTACGTTTTGTGTCTCTAATCCAGCTTTAGAATATATTCTTGATATATCATATGAGGCGGGATTTACACAAATGAGAGTACTGTCCTGTTAGCAAATAGTTTTATTCCCTGCCCCCCCTTTTTTCCCCTGAACCTCACATTTGTGGGAAACCTTTCTGTTGGCTGGGGGTGAAGAGTGGGTATGTTATGGCTATTATAACTGACTTGCAGTTTGTACTGGTTGAGTGTTCCTGCTTTGTAGCCACATATACCAGTGATATCTTAAAAGTCTCTTGGATGTGCTCTGTTGTCTCTCTTAAGGGGCTAAAAAAAAGAGAACTGGTTAATTCCACTCCCCAAGTGTAACTACTGACAGTTTGGATTGTATCATTAGTCATTATTTCTTAGGCCTGTGCAGTATTTTCTTTATGGCTGTATCATTTAACTAATGATAATCACAAATGATAAAGTTGTTTTGAAGTGTCATTTGTCTGTATACTGTTTGATAGTTCCACATTCTGCTTTTTTTTTTTTTTTAAACATCTAGTAATACACCTGGCGCATCCATGTATGAGGAAAAAATATACAGGTCATTTACTCATCTTTACTGAGGTTTAGTTTAGGCACTTTCAAACATGCTGGATTCAAGCACACATTTTGATGAGTTTTAACAAATTTATACACCACCATCAAGACAGCATTTCTGCCATCCCGGAAAGTTCTCGTGCTGTGGTAGCTTTTAGTGCTAATCTCTGGAGAATTTGGCCTGCTGCTTTGGTCATGGGTCTTGATGATTTACGGAAATTAGAGTAAACCCTAGGACTTTGTATGTGAGTGAATCTCTGATGATGGAAAGTTGCTAGGTCTGATGCCTTGGTTTATTGCTGATGCAAGATAGCTGTAAAACTACCTAAAATCCTTAACCTCTGAGGCCTCTGAAGACCCATATTCCCTCTTTTCTCTTAAACCTTTGCTATTCCAGGGCCACAATGCAATTGGCCAGGCCACATTGTTTTCCAATGAGCAGATGCCTGCTGGGAGGCAGATTCCTCAAGGATTGCTTGGAAAACATGGAAGTGAATTCCGTCCAGTCAACATACTTGGAGCTTTGAGCATCTGCCATGTGCCTGGCTCAGCCGGGTGTTTGAGGATACAAAGGGCCAGAACAGAGGTTGCCTTCTGGGGACCCTTACATCACTATAAAGGGGAATAGAATTACTGGGGATTTCAAGTACCGTGGTGAATAATGTACATGTAAAAATACTAAATTAATTTTGGTTAGGTATTACGCTTTTAAAATTTTTTTATGCTTTTAAAAAAAAATTTAATTCCAAGGGCTCAAAAAGGATATGCGGTGAAGTCTTAATGACACAGTGGCAGCTTCTGTGTTCTTCCAGAGGGACTGTTTATAGGGGAGTTAACTGCTCTCTTGTCCTCGGAATCTAAGCTCTTCGTAGTGAACACTTGTTTAAAGATTTTATTTATTTGGGGGAGAGAGAGAGAAGCAAACACAAGAGCCAGGCGAAAGGAGAGGCAGAGGAAAGGGGAGAAGGTGACTCCCTGCTGAGCAGGGAGCCCAGCGTGGGGCTCAGTCCCAGGACCCCCAGATCATGACCAGACCCAATAGCAGACACTCACCAACTGAGCCAGCCAGGTGCCCTGTAGTGAACACTTCTAAGAAAGTTCATGGCTTTTCCAGGCCTTGCCAGGTCAGTTGGAGGTGACAGATTGGTGGCTTCCATTTCCAAAGACTGCCTTTGAGAAAAAAAGAAAATTGGTTCTGAGCTTCCTGGAGAACTTAAATGTAGAAGGGAAATTTCACTTGGGTGAGGGCAGTTCATGGACCAGTTATTTATCGTTCAGAACTGCCTTCCATTGGATGACATGTGACCCCCAAACCCGAGCACTTTGCATTTGGTTTTAGGCAGTTTCCCTTGTGCAGAACAATTCAGTCTTCAGTTTAGAGTGTTGATTATTTGAGTGTTGTTTTGGGGGAGGGGTCCCTAACAGCCTGACACTACAAGATTCATAGTCAGTTTCTCTGTTTCCTCCTGTCTAGCGTGGTCTCTAGCCCCCAGTGAGAACTGAGTCTGTTGGAAGGGGAGGTAGTCCTGATATGGAGGTGAGTAGGAGTTGGACACTGTGGAGACTGGTTGTAAGGCTTGAAAGTACACTATCACAAAGGGGTTGGGGGGGTTTCCCTTCGGTGGTACCCAGGTAGAGGGGAGGAGGACCACTTGTGCTTCAGGAAGAAAGACCCGGGAGCCTTTTGAGGAGCAGTTGGGCATTTGAAAAACTTGCAAGCACTTTGCTGAGGAATCCATTGGTGATTAGAACTTTATCTGCAAAGCAAATGTTCAACCAGTGTTTACGGAGTTCATTCAGACTGGCTCCGGGGAGCTGTAGGGCCCCATTTAAAACCTTTGGTTGGATGGTGAAAGGCGACTTTTCATGGGAATACAGTCACCCTTGGAAACACCTCTGCCCTCAGAGCAAAGGAGAATCTTGCTGTTATGTAAGTCTGTCCCAAAACTCCTTTGAAAGCCCAAGTGTCCTCTCCCTTTGAAGCTGTCTGAAGACCCCATCCACTGTGCTGCCTACAGAAGGGTGCTCCAGTACGTGGAGGGAGAAAAGGTTGCTTTCCTCGGTTCCTATTCCCCGCCTACTCTCTACTTCCAAAGGTCCTTTTCCCTGGGAATCTCTGATTGTGGAGTCTGCTAGGAATCCTCATCTCTGGTGATGCAGGAGCTGTAGTTTAAAAAAACAAGCCAACAAAACCCACCTTCTATGTTTTGAAGGATAGTAAAATGTTTGCATTGGTTACAGTAAAAGCCAGTACATAGCATGAATACAAAGAAGACCCTGAAGATAAAGTTAATAATTACATTCAGAGGTTTAGGCTTGTTTCCTTTAGAGATTTTTCTCTCTTGACCTTTACTCCATCGGAGTTAGAGACTCAGCCCCTGAATCGAATTCCGTGTTTATAGGGTCCACTTTTAATACTTGCCCTAGACTCTTAACTTGGTCCTTCTTGTTTCTCTGGCAGGACACTGGAGGAGTGGGCTTCTAGAGCCCCTTGCTGGTGGCGGTTTTTTCTGTCCAGGTTTGTTTGGATACCACCCCACCCCCCCACCCCCATGCTTGGGCAGCAGGAATTCCTCCCCGGGTTCTTTGTTCCTCCTGAAGGGCGGGAATGGCTGCCTCCTGGAATGTTGATCGCCTAGGCTTGAGTGGCTAGCACCATTGAAGCCTTGTGTCTCTGCTCCTAGGGAGTTCTCAGGGCTCAAATGGGGGTGGGGATGGGGGTCCACCTCCTGGCCCGGTCACTCCTGATGGATTAAATGAGCCAGTTTTTGTCCTAATCAAAAACTAAAGACTAGTAGCCCCCCTCCCCAATTAAAAAAAACAAAACACAAAAGACCCCATGCTAAGCCAATGAAGAGTTCTCTTAAAATTTGAGGTTTAGCTCACCTAACTGGGACCCTCAGGCCTCACCAGGAAGCCTCCTGACCAGGATTGCCAGCAGTTGCTCTGGCCCAGCCCCTCAGAATGACCAATTCATAAATAGTAAAGAGTTTTTTTTAGTATGAGTCTATTCCATGGAACATTTGGACATACTTACACTAATCTATATTGTTGTCTGTCTGAAATTAAGTGGACAGTGGTGTATTTTATATGGCAGTTCTACTTCTGACACTCCTTTTAAAGCTACCAGGAGGGGCTGAAATTCCCAGCCAGAAAGGCTGCTCTCCACAGGATCCCTTCCTTTCTGCATTTGGATCCTACAAACCCTTGGTGCAGGGTTCCTCATAGGGGACAGCAGTTTGTCACACAGTTTGACACACAGTACCTGGAACAGAACCTCTGTGATTCCCCCACCCCTATCCCTATAGGTCCTGGCCAAGAATGGGGGGTGGGAAGGAGATGGCTGCAAAAGTCTCACCTGGGAAACCAAGGGTGGAAGGTCTTCCTGAGGTCTTAGTGCCCCCCATAGACCAGTGTGTTTATGAGGGTTCACAGTAAGGACCCCCCCACCATTTTACTGTCTGTCTGCAGGGGTATGGGCAGTAGTGTAGGGAGAGTAGTTCTTGGGTTTCCTAGAAGAAGATTTTTAGGGTACAGGTTTTGGGAATTTGCTCCACACACCATGGAGGCATCCCACTTGGTACTGGGCACCTGTATGTATCTACTTTGCTCCAGCATGATAGTTTGTCCCTGTACATCTCAGCAGGGATTTCCACAGCTTAGGAAGAAGGTAAGGTCAGGAAGCAGGTCATATACTGTGTGCTCCAACCTCTGCTTAGGGCTGCTCAGAAGGGGAGAATTTATAGGTGCTACTACTCTGTTTGGATTCACTGCCAGGGAAACAGTTGGCCTTCAAACTGATGGTTCAACAATGACATAATTGTATAGTGTTGCTTATTTTGCTTTGACTGCCAGGAAGCTCTGAGCCAAACTTCATGGTCTCAGTCCAGAGAGTCTCATGGACATGCATCTCCTCTCTTGACTCAAGCTTGTTTCTGCATGCTACCGGCTTTCTTTGTAAGCTGCTGATCTTAGATTTGAATAAGAGTTGCTGAAATAAATTTCACTAAAAATTGAGTGAAAGATGAGGGCATTGTAAAGTGCCCAGGATAGGGCCAGTGTTTGATCCAGTAAATCTGGCTGATAAGTATGTAAAAGAATTAAGCCATTGTACCGGTGTAGTACTTGTCAAACAAATGCGTAATCCACCAGAATGCTCTATCCCTCCCTGGGAAGAGTTCAGACCCCAGCTGAGGAGTTGCTAGAATGTGCTTTGGCGAGCTGCTGGGGCAGCAGGACAACAAAGCCCCCATCTGTAGGAATCAAAGCAATTTGAGAAACCCCAGGGTTAGTCCTGTCTCTGAGCAGAGGCCCGGCTACATCTTCTGACCCAAGTCCCCACACCACCCCCTCCAGGAACCCTCTGCAATTTGGTAGAGCTTGAAACCCCTTCTAGAGGGGTGGGAGGAAGTGGCTAATCCCCACTTCCTTCCCTGGGAGTTTTATGGGCCTCTGGGAGCCTGCCTTACACTGGCCTTAATGGCCATAAATGACCCTCTCCCAGGGGAGGGGCCAGGCCCCTATGAATCTTTACCCAGACTCTAGCCATTTAGGTGGTTAATAAATGCTTTTTGTTGGTGATGCCCTTGGTCTTCTGTAATTGGGAGGTGGGGTGGGAAGTTTTGTGGGATTACTAGGGTGGTGACTTGAGCTGGAGGCCTAGTGAGTGAGCAAGTGTTCCCTGGGTGCTGGAGCTAGGTTGGACTGAACTTGTAGGGCATGGTGGTCCTACAGGGGCAGGGCTTCATTCTCCTGCGGGACATTCTTGCTGCTGACTGCAGTCCCCCAGATCTGGCCTGCAGGGTGGGAGAGTGGGGAGAGATGTGCTGGTAATCCCACCCTGTTTCCTGTGTGTCATTCACCAGAGTTTCAGGATCGCAGTAAGCTTCATTTTTATTTTACTTTTAATTTTTAAAGTAAACTTAATTTTTGAGGAACAGCAATAACAAACATTTGGGGTTGCCCAGTCTTGGGACAGGTTTACAGAGAGGTCAGGATATCTGTCAAGTTGGAATGGATGCTGGGGCACACAGCACATTTAACCTTGATTAGCTGCAAAAAAGTTCTGGGAAGGAAATCTCTGGGCAGGCATCACCTCTCCTGCTAGCAGGTCCCTCCTTTCCCCTCCCCACTAATCCCCTGCCTCCCTTCTGCAGGGTTTTAATTAACTGTGTTTAATCTTCCCGGGAAGCTTCCCGCCAGCCTGCTTATCCCATTACCTGCTGGGTTTTCTGTTCCAGTCCAGCCTACTACAAGGAACATTCTCATTCTCAGAACGACTCTTCGCCCAGGGCCCCTTAGATCCTCCCTGAATCTCTCCTGTCTTGCTGCTTTCTAGGAAGATGCAGAGCAGGTCCAGAAATCAGCTAGAAAGCAACCAGGGTGTAGGCAAGGGTTCACTTGGGCCCTCCTGCCCTCCCTCCTTTGTGGAGGATCTCTGTGAATCCTCCTAGATTTAATGTTAATAAGTCCAGATAGCGCACTTAAAAAGATTTTATTCATTTATTTGACAGAGATCACAAGCAGGCGGAGAGGCAGGCAGAGAAAGAGAGAGGGGAAGCAGGCTCCCCGCCAAGCAGAGAGCCCGATGTGTGGGGTTCCATCCCAGGTCCCTGGGATCATGACTGGAGCCAAAGGCAGAGGCTTTAACCCACTGAGGCACCCGGGCGCCCCTGGATGGCGCACTTTTTAAAAATTATTTTTTATTTTTTTAAGACTTTATTTATCTATCAGAGGGCATGAGCACACAAGCAGGGGGAACAGCAGGCAGAGGCAGAAGCAGGCTTCCCGTTGAGCTGGGAGCCTGATGCGGGCGGGGCTCTCTGATGGAGGACCCTGGGATCACCTGAGCAGAAGGCAGAAGGCAGACGCTTAACCAACTGAGTCAGCCAGGTGTCCCCCAGATAATGCACTTTTTCTGTTAAGGACTCAAGGTGCCTGGCAGTGAAATAAGGGTGGGGGGAAGCACCCTAAAGTATTAGAATAGAAATATTCTGAAAGTATTTTATGCAAAAAGCATTTTTAGTCGATTGCCCACCATGACTGCGAGTGAGCCTTTTGCTTTTTCCTCATTTCATTGTCTTTTCGTGTTTAAACCAGCCTTTCCCTATTTAACAGCAAAGGGGGGCATTGCTTATCCCTGGGGCTTCCTATCTAATAGAGATCCTGGTGCTTTAAAACTGGGGTGGGGCTCAGATTTGCATTTTAAACCAACGCCTCAGGGGTCTAATGCAGGTGGCCCCTTGGAGAAACAGATTTTTAAATGTTGCCCCAGGAGAGGGGATTTAAGGTCACAGCAGTCCCTGAGCACAGTATTTTGTTTTTTTGGCTTTTTGTTTTTGTTGGTATTTTAACCCCCCAGTTGTCAATCATAAATTATCTATATTTCCCTTATCCTGTCCCAGTGATTGCACCTGAGTCGGTTACACCTGTTTATTAGATGGCCTGATTTAAAGTGATCCTTGATTGTAATCATGCTTTAACTTGTTACTATTTGGTGTTTATTCATCTTCAAGCCATAACAGCATCCCCTCCCCTCAACCTCTTTTTGAAAAAGAGGGCTAAGGAGAACATATTTCTAAGAAATAACGTTCTGTCTCCAGAGTTCTCAAATCTCAATGCTGTTGGGAAGAAAATCCAGTTTTGACGAGTTAATGAAGACAGTAACTTCGAGGGGCTTGAGTAGGAGTGGCACTCCCACAGTCCTTACATGCGGAGCAGACAAAAAGCACCTGGAACTAGGTTAGCCGCTCTGGGACTGGATCGTGGTGCCAAATTCCGCGTGTCCGCACAGCTGACGAGTGCAAGGCTGTGTCCCTTGCCAGGTCTTCATATTGGTCCTGCTGCCAGTTGCCGTCTCCTCCATGTAAATAGAGCCTTTTTGGGGAGCTACCTGGAGGCTTCCCACGTACTGGTCTTCCCACATGGGCAACGAGCCCATGGGGCCTCTGGGAGTTTGCTGGAGGATCTTAGGGCAGCTCCTGGGAGAAGGTAGGGGTGGCCATTCCTCTCCTGAGGGGAAAGGATTATAGTCTTCCAAAGGGAGCTCAGGCCTTCCTCTCTATATGTGGCTAGTGTAGATGGAGCTTAACTTTCATTTGGCTCAAGAAATAATCCCTTTTTGGCGCTATGCAGTTTTATTCTCCCTTGGAAATTTTATGTTAATATCGTGCTATATCCAGTAATTTTTATTTCTTATCTCCGTGTTGAAGATACTTGAAAGTATCTTGAAAGTCATGAAAGACTGAGTTAGTAAATAAGCTTTCTCCCTCTTAAGCCCTCTGTCTAGTTGTTTCATAAAAATGCTTTACAGTGGCAAGGGCCATCTTGAATTAATCTACCCACCCTCCCCTGCAGCAGCCTTTGGCAAGTGCAGGGAGGTATGTTCCTTCCCTAGGATCCATTTCATTTTGAAGACTGTATAAGAACAGTGGCTGCTGTGCCGGGGAAAAGGGAGTACCATAATTTGAAGATGAAGCTGAGATGTTGGGCTTGTGGCTGTGTCCTCGAGACCCCCAGGGCTGCTCCTCAGTGCCCAGGGCGAATCCTGCTCCCTGGGGAGAAACACAGGAGACAGGGAACTAGACCCACAAAAGCCTCACAAAGATGTAGGAATCCCTAGGGGCAAAGAGGATGGAAGCGGAAAGCAGCTGCTCCTCGCACAGCTGGTTCTCAGGTCTGCCCACATCTTTCATCTGGCCGTGCAGCTCCTGCTGCCCTACCAGGGTGGTGGTTTTCCCTCCTGCCTCTTTCCTTCCTTTTTAAGTCTTCCCCATAAAGCAGTTAGCTCTTTCATAAATCAGCATTTATGTGTTTGGCACACTCTAGCAGGTTTGTAAGGGAGTTGTTCAGGGTTACTCACAGGAACAAACCTTTCCTTACAGCAGTGGGCACTAGGTAACCAAGCATTATATGAGGTTATAAACCAATTGTCTGGATTGTGGATTAATAATGTTAATGTGCCTTTGAGAGAATAAAGCACCTTGGACTCTTTCAAGAGGTTTCTGGGTCGTATTGCCTACCCGCTACGTGACCTGGGCAACACTTCCGGTTTCCACCATCTGTAAAGTGGAGACACGACTATGGCTCATTAGGTGCGCTTTAGAAATGTGATGATGCAGGGAAGCCTTCAGCCCAGTGCCTGACCTCCTGTATCCGTCCAGTTGGCAAGTGTACATCAAGGATCTGTTGTGAGCAGCGTTGCTCTCAAATGCCGCCCCTTCCTCGTGTGACAAATGAATGTGCTGACAACCAAACAGATTGGCTTAGGGTCTGCCCCCTCCCATCCTGGCCTCCCTGGCTCAGGTTGCTCTCCGTATGGGGCTGTGTCCTTCCTTTGTAGTTGTGATAGGACATAGGGTAGAAGCAATGTGTTTGGGTGTACTTTGAGTAGCAGAGAGCGAGTGCCACTTACTCTGTGACCTTGTGCGAGGTAGTGGATCTCTGTGTTGGTTTCCCTATTTGTTAAATAGTGATGATGATAGGTGCATTCCTATGTGCACAAATCTGAAATGTTTGCCTTTTGACAGTTGTGCACCTCAGGGTAAGGTGTGTTTCTCTGCCCCTTTCTACAGGAGGGAGGAATCCTGCCAAGGGAGTTCCACAAGGTCAGGCCCATAAACTTTATCATCATTCCTCCAGAAGTCAGCTGGTCTGCTCACTTCTGTCCCTGATACGCTCATCTGCCCTGCAGGGATGGGCGCCTGAGTCCTGGGAAGGTTTCTCCAAAGAAACAAGGAGATGGTTTTTGCTGATTCTCTGCCCTCTTCATCATTTCCTATTTCTAAATAATTTGCTCATTTCATCAGTCCTTTTGGGAAGGAAGGCTCTTTCCCGTTGCCAGGCAGTTCTTAAATACTGGTGTCCTCTTCCTTTTTGCCCCTTAGCCACCACTAGTGGTAGGCTGAATGAAATGTAGGGCAGTGGCCAAACCAAGGTGCTCATGAGAGGAGCAACTGGAACTCAAGGTTGCAGGAAAACCCCGAGCCAGGTTAGGGCTCCTACCCTTCCTTGCTAGTCTACATCATGTCCCACGGGAGATGCCAGGGCCCTACTGAACATGGGGTGCACATCCCTGACTCCAGTCAGAGCTCCCTGCAGCCACAGTGTCTGGGTTTGGGAGAGGGTTAAGATGCTTTTTAAAAAATTTCAAGGACTCTCCTGTTTTAAGAATTGGTATACTAGTGATCCTGGCCCTGGGAAGTCAAAGGGAGCCTTAAGCAGAGATCTGGGGAAAGGGAGTAGGTGGTGAGCCTGATATGTGCCATTTAAATTTAAAAGCTGTATATTAGAAAATAGACATCCGTTGGAATGGACAAGGTCAGAAGGAACCAGCTCTAAATCCTGGTGGTTAAACATGTTTTTATAGGGAGGGCAGAGTTGAGTTCTTTTACCTGCCTTAGATTATAAACTTGGTATTGTGATCCTCTCCCACCACAACTAATTTGTAAACAGCTGGTTGGAGTCAGGAGCCTGGAAGGAGCTGGAGGGCCGAGTTCTAATCCAACATTAACCTGTACCCTTCTTTTTTTTTTTTTTTAAAGCCCGGATAAACAGGCCTCCTTCCCTTCCACTTCTTTTTCTGGTGGACTTGGCACAGTTGAGTGCATTGGCTGCAGATTTTTTTTTTTTAACGTTTTTTAATAGTTAAGAGATTTCTTTGAGAATTTGACGTGTACTTTCTTCCCAGAAAAATGTGTGTACACACAATTTTGCACTCAAATCAAGGGTTGCTCCCATCTAGTTAAGATTTTGTGACAAAGCATTTGGGGGCGGGGGATGTCTCCAGTGCCTTTCAAAAGCAAGATAGTCATCTGTTACCATGAATTTTAAAAGGCAGAACAAAACCACACCCAGCCTGGAGGGTTTCATTCTGAGGAGCCCCTATGGCCCTGAGGCTCAAGGGTGGTGAAGCCATTCCTGTGTTCCTGTCCTTGCTGCTTTTGGGAATGCAGTAAATAATGGGGCAGAAAGGTGTTGAGGCAGTTCTGACCTTGTTTAAAACTAAAACGCCAGCCCTGTGGTAGATCTGGAGTTTGCATCGGAGAAAGTGATTACAGAGGGAAATTTGCATCATTAACTAGGAATGCAAATTTTTGCAAGTTTAATTCTCTGAAAGCAGGAAGGCTTTTGGGAGGGAGAAAAGCTAAGAGGAAAACTGTCTCCCAAAGGATTTTTTAAGGGCTTTTCCCTCCCCCTCCTCTCGTATTTGACCTATTTATGTACTTTCAGAGTGTTGATGTCATAGCATTTCAAAGGCATATTGTATGTCTTGACTGGTAACTTCTTTTAAGTAGGCCTAAAATATCCCCTTCTCCATTAATGATCAGCATGGTTCCCTGTAGTAATGGAAATTGTCATAGAATGTAATACTCATCCAGACGGCCTGGGGTCATCCCCTCCCCCCCTCAGTTCTGGGCCCCCCTTGGCAATAACTGCAATGTAGTCAGCAGATAAAAATAACCTCCAAAGAAAACTAGCTTTGTGTAGATTAATATTCTTTGAAGTTAAAAACGATGTGTTTTAGGATGAGATACTGAGTACGGCTTTGGAGAAAACTGCTAACTGGAGTATCTTTTGACCTGTTTATTAGTAAGGATTTTGTAGGGAAGCCATTCCCTGCCCCGACTGCCTGTTTCTCTTGTGGGATTAATCATTTCCTTTTGACCTTGTGCTCTGCCCCTAACATGTTGCATTGATCAGATCCCGAAATCTCAAGTTCTTTTTCCACCCCCACCAACGACCCCATTCCGGTCAGAAAACCTGAGGTGTGAGGGGGAAGGGGTATAAGAAACATTATTTATCCATTTCAGTTTATTTTTAAAAACAATGGTCTCCACCTTTCTGCTCTTTTTTTTTTTTTTAAATAGGGCTTTTGTGAAACAGTCCTCTTAAAAAAGCTCCCTTTTCCCAAAATGTGACTGGAAATGTCACTAATTCAGCTCAGTACATCTTAAAACCTTTTAGACAGTGTTTCTTGAGGGCATGGAGGAAAAGTTCTTTTTGATAAGGGTTTCATTTCTCTCCCTACCCCCACTCCTGCTTGGAATGGAATACAATTGATAAGAGATGAGTATAGTTAGCAAGAGAGCTGAGTCAATGACAAGCATATGCAGAATTGACTTAGTATGCCTTTAACTGAGAGACAAAGTTGTTTGAAGTCTCTTTAGTGTTATCCACACCTTTTCTTCTGGTTAGTAATGATAAAAGAGCTGGCAGCTTTGGAAGGGATGGGGTTTAAAGTAATACCTCCTGTATGCCAGTTATAGAAAATTTATTTTTTGGAATTTAAAGATATCAGGGTAGCAAAATTGTGTATGTGTGAGAAAGAGAGAGGTGTATATAAAAGTTGAGAAATAAAAGGAAATCTCATTTTATCATCCAGGCATGATAGAACAGCTGATTTCTTTTGGGGAAGTGGGTGAGGAGTATTCTTTCCACTTCCCACTTGCGAGAAACTGGTCATCAGGAGAGAGGATGCCTGGAGCCTTCCTGCTGGAATATGCCCGAAGGGACCTGTACAACAAAGGCTCCGCATTGGACCAGCTGCCATCTTGGACCCAGCTGTTTTACAGTTGGCTCTAACTCTGGGACTAAATTGATCACAGATCCCCTGGGGGTCGCCTTTGGATTGTGGGACCATGAGTGAAATTAGGGACAGGGACAGTGTTGTGGCCTGAACTGGAGTCCCTGGGGGCACATCCTGGAAAAGGACATGGAGAGCTGTGTTCCTTCCCTCTGACCAGAGTGAGTCTGGGGGTTGCTAGATGGATAAATAGGTTTTTTCCAGCTTTGCCAAGTGTTCACTGGGTTATGCCTGATGGGGTTGTACAGAAATTTGAGATATTAGGGACCAAGATGTGTGGTTAGAATAAATAGAGTGAAGAGAGGGTGAGCGGCTCCACAAGAGCCAGGAGTAGGGGTGGAGACCCTAAGCAAGATCAGAACATTTGGCCGAAGGTCTCCTCAGCTATGTTCATCTTCGGGCACCTTGGGAATTGCTGTTTATTAAAGTCTGGCATGGTGGGGCGCCTGGGTGGATCAATTGGTTAAGTGTTCGACTCTTAATTTCAGCTCAGGTCATGATCTCATGGTGAGATTGAGACCCAAGTCAGGCTCCTGCATAGGATTCTTGCCCATTGGGCGCCTGGCTGGCCCAGTGGGTTAAAGCCTCTGCCTTCGACTCAGGTTATGATCCCAGCCAGGGTCCCTGGGATCCAGCCCCTCAGGTGGCTCTCTGCTCAGTGGGGAGCCTGCTTCCTCCTCTCTCTGCCTACTTGTGATCTTTCTCTCTTTGTTAAATAAATAAAATTTAAAAAAAAAAATCTCACTCATTCCCCTAACCTTGCCCCAATAATAAAGTCTGGCATGTTAAACTCCAAGGAATTTATTCTTGACCTCTAGGCAGTGGGGACCCATTGAGGGTTGTTGAGTTTGGGACTCAGGAAAAAAAATCAGTGATCTGGCACACGGATAAAAATGCCCATGCCCTTGGGGCGCCTGGGTGGCTCAGTGGGTTAAGCCGCTGCCTTCTGCTCGGGTCATGATCTCGGAGTCCTGGGATCGAGCCCCGCAACGGGCTCTCTGCTCAGCAGGGAGCCTGCTTCCTCCTCTCTCTCTGCCTGCCTCTCTGCCTGCTTGTGATCTCTCTGTCAAATAAATAAATAAAATCTTAAAAAAAAAAAATGCCCATGCCCACAGGCTTAAGAGATCCCAGCAGGGTAGATGGAAGTTTACTGAGGTGAGTTTTTCAAGGCAGTAGGGGAGGGATTGTTGTTACTGTTGGCAAAGGCAGCAAAGCCTAGTGTTTTCTACATTGACTCTGGAGGCAGGCTCTGCCCCTTTCTGCTTCTATTCTTTTTTTTTTTTTTTTAAGATTTTATTTATTTGACAGAGATCACAAGTAGGCAGAGAGGGGGGTAAGGCAGGCTCCCCACGGAGCAGAGAGCCTGATGTGGAGCGATCCCAGGACCCTGGGATCATGACTTGAGCCGAAGGCAGAGGCTTTAACCCAATGAGCCACCCAGGCACCCCTCTGCTTATATTCTTGAGCAAGTTACTATCTGTGCCTCAGTTTCTTCATCTGTAAAAAAAAAAAAATAATAATAATGTGATCAGAATAAGTGACTGTAAAGCACACCTAGAGAAACGTTTGCCATTATTAAATTTATTCTGGGTCTTAGAATACTTGACTGAATGAGCCTCAGCGGAGAGCCCTATGCTTCGTTTAAGCCTCTCCTATATGTGCTTTGGGTGGAAACTTAGAAATACAGAGAATTCCTGATCGTGCTAACCCAGAGATAACTATTACATTTTGATATATGTCATTCTTGCTAACATGGTTTAAAAGAAAGTGGACATTTCTGGGGCGCTAGAGTCATGTCATGGTTATGAGATGGCACCCCATGTTGGGCTCTGTGCTTCGCACAGAATCTGCTTGAGATTCTCCCCCATCTTCTGCCCCTCCCCTCATGGTTGGATGTGCACCTGTGCGCTCTCTCCCTCTGTCTCAAAGAAAAGAAAAAAAGTATGGGCATTCCTTCATTTTCCAACCAAGATTATATTGTCAATACTTATTTTGTATTGTGTTCTTTTTCAATTCCCATTATATTATATAGGATATTATTTATTATTAGTATAAATAGTAATTAAATGTGTAGCTTAGGAAATATTTTAGGGATGTGAAGGAGATAGCAAGAAGTATTTGTAATTTCATGAAGTTTTTTTTTTTTTTAAATATTTTATTTATTTATTTGTCAGAGACAGAGGGAGAGAGAGTGAGCGAGCACAGGCAGACAGAGGCAGAGGGAGAAGCAGGCTCCCCGCCGAGCAAGGAGCCCGATGTGGGACTCGATCCCAGGACGCTGGGATCATGACCTGAGCCGAAGGCAGCCGCCCAACCAACTGAGCCACCCAGGCATCCCATTTTTCATGAAGTTTTAACTACATAAATACCCCCCAGTTTGGCATGGGGTGAAAAAATGCATGGTGGTATTCTGTGACATCCAAACACTTAACTAGATTGGATTAGCAAGGAATGCTTGTACCTATTTTTCTTCCTTTACACAAATAGAATACTATGTATATAAAACTTTCCTTATTTATTTATTTACTTATTTATTTATTTGACAGAGATCACAAGTAGGCAGAGAGGCAGGCAGAGAGAGAGGGGGAAGCACGCTCCCTGCTGAGCAGAGTCCGATGTGGGGCTCGATCCCAGCACCCTGAGATCATGACCTGAGCCAAAGGCAGAGGCCCAACACACTGAGCCACCCAGGCGTCCCTACTTTCCTTATTTTTTGCTTAGTAATGTATTTTGGAGGTAATTCATGGGTATAGTGCATCTCATTCTTCGTGGTTGCCCAGTAATCAAGTCTTTTTAACAATTATTTACCCAGTCTTATTGATGGACATTGTTAGTTCGCTTCCCATCACAAACATGGTGTCATAAATCGCCTGTCTTTTCAAGGAACTGCCTCATTCCTAGCTGAATGGCTTGAACATGGATCTATCCTGTAGCTCATAAAGGTGCTTGTTTACTGGAGAAGTGATGTGCTCTTTTTTTCTTGGGAAGAAATGGAGGTTAAAGCTTTTCCTGAGATCACATTGGGTCAGTGGTGATAAATAAGATTATAGCTCTGGACCACAGGCATGTCAGATCTGGAGTTCTGTTTCCTCAAAAATGTGGAAGAGAGGGTGGCTTAGGGAGACCCATGGGAAGGCATGTTAGGGATGGCCCCTTTGGAAGCTTACTGGGGATTTGCATTCTCCCCTTTTTCCTTTTTTTTAAGTGGTTTTGTTTTCTACCACATTCTCCTGGAGAGTTAGTTCTGGAGGACCACCTGGTTCATAGACAATAGGGAAAACATCAGAAGATGCTTCTGGACATGCTTATTTACTAAGCCCCTGAGAGGTTGTGACTAACTCTTGGGGTTTGGCAAACCTTACTTTTTCTTTGGCTCTCCCTGTGTGGCTGCTGCCTGACCATGGCTTGGGAATGGAACCTGTGGATTCAATTTTGACAGAGGGAGGAAGGAAACTTGAATATCCTACTCTGTCCCCTAGGCCTTACTCAAGGGGGAAGGAAGGCATTAACTGGCTGAAGAAAGCCTAGCTCTTGGCTCTTAGCTCATTGAAAAGCTGCTTTACCTTACTTCTTTATCTATCTATCTATTTTCAAAGACCCTATTTATTTATTTGACAGTGACAGAGACACAGCGAGAGAGGAACACAAGCAGGGGGAGTGGGAGAGGGAGAAGCTGGCTTCCTGCTGAGCAGGGAGCCCAATTCAGGGCTAGATCCCAGGACCCTGGGATCATGACCTTTGCTGAAGGCAGATGCTTAACTGACTCAGTCACCCAATGGCCCAGTTTTACCTTTTTTAATAGATAAAATAAAAATGGTCTTTTGTTTATGGATTGTTTCTCATGGTTCTGTAGGTACCCTGTACTTGGTGGAGTCAGTCTTTGTCCTGTTTGTTATTGGAGGTGCAAGCTTGGGTTCTTCTCTCTGTATGTGGCCTGGGCTCCTCCCAGTGGGTTAGCTAGTTCTGAGAGTGTTCTAGGCCCTTGGAAGCATTGGCTGTCCCCCCTTTGCTGTTTCATGGCCTGATTTTTCGACAGGTGACTGGGCAGGGTGAGTTCAGCCTAGACACAAGTAGAGGGGAAACAGACTCCATTATTTTGACGAGAAGAACAGCAAAAATGGTACAGGTGTGGGGGTAGCTGCAGAGGTGGGGTGAGGGCGTCATTCTCAGCCTGTGGAAATAGCAAGTGTAGTTTGTGTTTAAGGAACACTGAGGAGTCCGGATGGCCCGGACAGACAACGTTGACAGAGTGGCTTTCAGGGTTTCTGGAGCGGGTGTTGTGAGCTGTCCCTGACTTTATAAAATGGTGCTCTCTGCATGGGGAAGAGACCAGTCCCAAGAATGCAGGTAGTGTGGAAAGTGATAGCACGCACAGGAATGTCTGGGAGAAAGGATTCTGCAGAAGGCCTTATCCCACCCAGAATGCAGGTTCACGTTCAGGGATAGTTGTTTTGGGGAACACAGCAGAGAGGCCCTGACTGACAGAAGGAGTGGCCTCAGAGGAACCTCAGATTTACCAGGGGAGGGAAGGGGAGATGCTGAGCCGCATGGGCTGGCCTTGTTGGGGCTCGGTGCAGATTAGTTGTCTTGGCATTAAACAACCCACCGTACTACTGGCAGCATATGGCGCAAAGGACACAGGTCCACAGGTTGGGATGACTGGCATTTCCTTAAAGGCCACATCCTGAGCAGGTCCTGCACTTCTCAGCTTGGGAAGGTAGTGTGAGAAGATGTCTTGTTCTCCTTCCCTCCCATATAGTGTTCTTTGTCTGGAACTTCTCTCCCACCCATTTCTATTATACTTTGAGGCTAAAGTCTCAGACTTACCCTTCTTTCAGGAAGCCTGCTGGGATTAAACGCTAGGCCCTGGGTCTCCTGGTTTTCTTCCCCCAGCCCTGTAATCTCTGGTCCCTTATTCACTCATCCCTCCTGCTGGACTCTAACCTGTTGAGGACAAGGGCATAGTGCCAAAAACGGTGCCAGTACTGGGGTTTCATGTTAGAAGTAGCATGACATCTGGTGGGGGTTAAAAGAGGCTAGTCTGACTGGTTATTCGTGGAGGGGCAGAGCAGGCACTGTGGCCCCACAGGAAGCTGGGGACCTCTATAGGTCAGAGTTGTTGTCCAGTACACTTACTTGGAACCTCCAGTGGCCAGAGAACAGCATCTCTCACATTCTTTTCAGTGGGCAAACAAATAACAGCCATGGCCCAGAGGGCAATTTGGGTGGCTTTATCAGCCCTGCCTTCCGGATGTGTTCTTGGAGTTGGATTTAGCTTGCCTGTTACCACCCGGCACCCTTATGGGGCAGGCTGCCATCCCTGTCCTCTCGGTTAGGACTGCTGGTCAGCATTTGTGTTTTCTGCACCTTCTCTTAACAAGTCTGAAACCGCCAGCTGTGAGATTTAAGTGTATGATCCACCTGGACGTTTGAACATAGGTTTTTGGTTTTTTTTTTTTAACTCCTCAATGTAAGGTGGCCCCATTTTGCCCTGGGTCTCCTTCCATGTCTGGATGGATGTCCGCAACAGGCACCGTAACCTTTGTCCCTTCAAGGGCACCCAGCTGTCATTGACACTCCTGCAAGGAGGCTTTTCCCTGCCTCCCCCATTCTTCTCTGGCCCATGAGCTTCCAGCTCACATTTCCCTCCAATCTACTCCAGATTCTTCCCCCATGCATGGGCCAGGAACAGTGTGCTGCTTTGCTAAAGTTGTCCTTTTAGTTGGATTTGTAAATCTTCCATTTCTGTGGTCCTTCCATCCCATTCTTTCAAAAGAAGCCTTTTCTGATTTACCTGGCCGACCCCCAAGGCCATGCAACCACAATAAATACTACGAAGGAAGTCCTTTGGTACAACTTTTCTGGATGACCGTGGTTTTTTGTTTTTGTTTTTGCTTTTTTTTTTTAATCTGCCCCCAAATATCATGTAGTTTGGTTAATTCCTTAACTTGTCTTACCGATCCTCTCAGGTGGGCTTCCAAATGAGGTCACTTTGGAGATTTAAAGGGGGTGCTGCATGTGCAGTCCGGGGCTCGCCAGACTGGACCAACCAAGGTGTCTAGGAGACTGGAAGCTTCTTCGGTTGTTGTTTTAACTCTCCCAAGGCTCTTAGCCCAGAGCCTTAAATCCAGTGTAAACAATTTAAAAAAAAATTAGTAAACACAGCACACTTGATAAAAGGGTATTGTGGCCTCAGAGACCGATTCAAGGGACTTCAGCCTGCACTAGGGCAGGCCTCTGTAAAACAGGAAACTGAACACCTAGGAGGGTGTTAGGAGACGAGGAGGCTTCCCATAGCCGACCAAAGAGGGGACAGGCCAGCCTGAGACTCCTAGGTCCATGCCTTATGGAGAAGGTGGTTTTCTTGCAGTAGGATTAATGTGGTAGAAGGAAAAAGGAATGAAAACCCATGTGGTCCAGAACTTCAAAATAGACCAATTTGAGAATCTGTTGCAGCCACTTACAGTTGAATCCAGAACCCAGGTCTGAACTGCATGGGCCCACATAATGAAGGGTTTTTTTGTTCCTAATAAATACAGCACTATAAATATATTTTCCCTTCCTTATGATTTTCTTAATATTTTTGTCTCTACCTTTGTTAGAACACAGTATATACTACATACAGTGTAGGGAACATGTTCAACTATTCTCTCTAAGGCTTTTGGTGAGCAGTAGGCTATACTAGTTAAGCTTTTGGAAAGTCTGGATTTTCAACTGCGTGTGGGGGCGGGGGGGAGGTTCAATGTCTCTAAACCCCATGTTGTTTCAAGGGTCAACTGTCTTTAGATCTCTCCTGCCTTGTACCTCACATTTTCTGGTACAGGTGCTAGCCAGAAGAAAAGTGACTAACAAGGCGTGATGAAGGCAGTCAGGAATTTCAGGACCCAAGTAGAGACCAATTGGAGGGCCATTCTTTTCCCTTATTTTCTTCCTGAGACTTTAGATTACGTAACTGATAGCCCCTGGCTGTTGGCTAAGTCCGGACTTGCAGATTTCCCCATTCTAGCCTGACCTCCCACCCCGCGGCCTCCTATGAGCTCAAGAGTGTATCCTTGCGTATATGCTTGGGTAGTGGGGGTGGTCAGGAGGGTTTGTCATGCACCCCTCTGTCCAAGGCAGGAGGTCGGGGTTCCTGATGCACTGCTCATTGAGCCGGTGTTGGCACGCTGCCCGCAGGTTCTGCTAGCTTCACACGGGTGTTGTTTGAGAGCTGCCACCCCCACAGGCTTCATTTAGTGGGATTTCTGAGAAAGTTCCACATTTGAGACATGAGAAATGATTTCATCAGAGGAAAAAAACATTGTACAGGCTTCTAACACGGAGCTTGACTCCAGTGGTGTTACCTGCAGTGTCCCCACACCTTGATCTTTTTTCTGATTTTATCTTAGAACTAGTTGGTTGGCCTTTCTTTGCTCAGAATCCTGCTGGCCTAGGTGTGATGCCTTGATTCTCGCGTGTGCACTCTACTTGGTCCTTGCCAAGTCCCGTGGTAATCAGTGCTGCTTTAAGAGCACTGAAATTTTAAATGCTTTGCACACCTGTGGGAAAGGGGTGAATTCCAAGGGACTAGGGCTCCATTTCTGGCCTTCGTTGGACCACTGACTATTCCTGGTTTGGCAGTGGACTCTCTCCTTGCTCCAGTACGTTTATCCCTATTTGTCCCTAAGGTTCCAGCACTACCAGCCAGGTGGGTCTTCACATCTCATCACTAAAAACCGGAATCCAGCTTTCTTTTTTCCCCTCGGACCAGTTTCTGCTGGTTTGCCTAGGCTCTTTGTCCCACCCTTGGCTGAGCTTGTTTTCTCTTTCCACACCCTTCCTTTAAAGCATTAAGGTTTTAATGGTCTCAATCAGAAATGGCTGCGTGTCTGGTTTGAATAGCTTCCTGTCCCTACCCTACCTGTGCCCTACCTCTAGGACTCCAGAGGTCACTGATAGGACTCCAATGGGGAGACCTGCCCAGTAAACTGCAGGGATCACAGTCAGCCCTTGGCTCCTGTTCTTCTGGTGGCTCCCAGCCTGGGTGGCAGGAGGCTCTTTAAAGTTGGTTTTCTTGCTTGACCTCGCTCTGGCTAGCTAGTGCTCCATTGGCATTTGTCCATGGGACTAGGTTTCCTATTGTTGGAAAAGAAGGAATGGGTGCCTTAAATTAATTCCCTAACACGGGGCACCTGGGTGGCTCATTGGGTTAAGCCTCTGCCTTCAGCTCAGGTCATGATCTCAGGGTTCTGGGATCCAGCCCTGATTTGGGCTCTCTGCTCAGCAGGGAGCCTGCTTCTCTCCACCTTCTCCCCGCCTCTCTGCCTACTTGTGATCGATCGATCTCTCTCTTTCTGTGTCAAATAAATAAATGAAACCTTAAAAAATTAGTTGCCTAACAAATGTTAACATGAAGAAGGCTTAAAAAGGACATCCAGGGGCGCCTGGGTGGCTCAGTGGGTTAAAGCCTCAGCCTTTGGCTCAGGTCATGATCCCAATGTCCTGGGATCGAGCCCCCGAATCAAGCCCCACATCAGGCTCTCTGCTCAGCAGGGAGCCTGCTTCCTCCTCTCTCTGCCTGCCTCTCTGCTTACTTGTGATCTCTGTCAAATAAATAAAATCTTCAAAAAAAAAAAAAAAGACATCCATTTCTTGACACGACAAGGGCCTTCCCCCACCCCATTGCACTAGAGAGCTGTTTTGAGCCCCTTCTGGAGTGTGGAGCTCAGAAACACCACTCACAGGGCTTGAGCCACGCTCCCCAGGTCATAACCTGAGCCAAAACCAAGAGTCAGGCCGTCAACAGATTGAGCCACCCTGGTGCCCTGGTTTCTTGCCAGTTTAGATAATACCTGACAGACAAGTCCAGATCAAAACAAAATTTCTGCAGCAATTAAATACTTGGTTAACCTCTTGATTTGGAGGCATCGCTTAGTTAAGGAACTTAAAATTGTCTTAAAACTGCCAGTGGATGTGACCCTGTAACCTTGGACCATCAGGAAGGCCAGAGTTGGACCTTTCTTACCCAGGGCAGAGTAATTAACTTAGGAGTCCAGCCTACCAATACGCAAATACAATGGGAATGGGGAGAGAAAAGACAAATTTTTTGTTGTGTTGGAAGGAGAAAATATGGCTAGTAATGTTTAACCCCCTCCCCCTTTTTTCTTTTTGGTTATTACCGCAGTCTTTATTTCTGTTTCCCTCCCTGGGACAGTTTCCCCCAGGTGATGAGTGTGTTTACTTAAAATTCACTTGTCCACATGATCTCAGCCACAGAGGCAATTTAAACCCCTTTTGCTTCGAGGGAGTGAAAAGGTTTCAGGTGCACAATGTTGCCCACTGTTGAAGAGGTGAGGGCTGAGTTACATGGCCACCTACAGAGTCTGGCCATTATAGTAAGTCAGCCCCCGAGCACCACCTACTTTGGTCCAGATTAAAACTCTGCCTTTGGTGACCTTGGCGGCGACAGGAAAGCTGTGCATCTATGTCAAAATCTATCTTTTCTTGTCTGGTCTAAAAATCCATAATTTACGTGGGCAGTGATCTCAGCGTTGGAACAGCTCTCTTTTATCTGCTGCTAGAAGCTGCATGGGCCACTCATCCGTACATCAGAGGTCGGATACAAGCCGGGGTAGCGGCTGGGACGCTGAGGATTCCGTAAGGCTTTGTATGACCGCTGGCTGCCCGTGGGGCTGTAAATCGGGCTCAGAGTTCTAATTTTTTTCAAAACCTCTGGGGAGTTCGTCCAACTCTTGCCTCTTGTGAGATAGAACTTGAGATAATACTTACAGTGGAGGGCAAAGGAAAAATAATACCTAATGGGAACATTGTGGGAAGAATGGTAATAACCTCTTAGAAGTAAATTATGTGGGGCCTTTGGAGCAACTCATTCATGGGCTCCACGAGAATTTGTTAGGTCCGTAGCTATGAAGAGCGCTGCACCACTGAGTCTAGGCTCCAGACCCCACTCCTGGACACCAGGTTGTCAGTGGGAGGATTTTCCTCCCTCACTTACTTGGGGGTTTTTTTGGGAGGGGGGTGAAATTATGCAGTATATTTTTATTTTTTTCCACAGTTCTGATTTTATTGTTTTAGAAATACATTTGAACAGTTTATAACTTATTAGAAGATAACGGAAATTCTCTGTACCACCCTTTTTTAATACCTAGTTTGTCCCTTTTTTTTAAAGTGTGGTTTTTTATTTTTTAATTTAAGTTTTTAATTCCCGTTAGTTAACGTACGGTGTTAGGTTCAGGTGTGCAGTATAGTGATTCAGCACTTGCATACATCACCTGTGCTCATCACAAGTGTGCCCTTTAATAGTATAATCTTTTTTGATTTTGGCTTTTCCCTGGCAAGCATAATCTTTTCAAATGCTGGAATCTGAAAAAATGTGCAGATATATTATGATTCCTTTCTCTGTTGGTACCGAAGTTTTATTTCTGTTTTTGACCTGGAAGAATTTTTAAATAGTCCAGTTTTATTTAAGTAAACAAGTTTATTAAAACTGTGTTTGGTAGGCAGTAATCCAAAACACAATTGCGGGAATGCCTGGGTGGTTCTTTCAGGTAAGGTCCAACTCTGTGATTTCCCCTCAGCACAAGATCTCCGGGTTTGTCAGACTGCTTACAGATTCTCTCTCCCTCTCTCCCTCTGCCCCTCCCTTTGCCCCTCCCTGGGGCGGAGGCAATTTTAGCTTGTTATCTCTCTCTCTCTTTTTTTTTTTTTTAAAGATTTTATTTATTTATCTGTCAGAGGGAGAGAGAGCGGGCACAGGCAGACAGAATGGCAGGCAGAGGCAGAGGGAGAAGCAGGCTCCCTGACAAGCAAGGAGCCCGATGTGGGACTCAATCCCAGGACGCTGGGATCATGACCTGAGTTGAAGGCAGCTGCTTAACCAACTGAGCCACCGAGGCGTCCCATCTCTTTCTCTTTTTTAAGATTTTTATTTATTTGACGGAGAGAGAGAGCATGAGCAGGAAGAGGGGCAGAGGGAGGGAGAAGCAGACTCCCCACTGAACAGGGAGCCTGACATAGACCCTGGGATCATGACCTGAGCCAAAGGCAGATGCTTAACCAACAGAGCTACCAAGGAGCCCCACAGGTCTGGCATGTTTCAAAGTGCCACTTAGTGTCATGTAACGTAACTTGATCTGTTGGGGGAACCCCAGAGCATAAATGTGTCACTTGCCACCATCAAGAAGATACTCCTTGATTGCGGGGGCCCTTGTTAAGGCCTTCAGAAAGTGTGGGAGAAGCTCCAGGCAGTGGGCAGTAAATCCTGGGGGTCTTGGTGAGTATGGTAAACCGGGAATGTGCCTTAGGCTGCATGGGTGGGTAAAGATAACAAAGCTCTGCCTGAAAACCAGAGTCTTAACAGGAGACAAATGAATAAATAGTCTAGGAAGCCTGGGAGCTCTCCCAGTTTGGGTTCCCCAGGGGCAGATGCTGGAGAATGAGTTTATCAGCAGTTGTGCTAGGCAGGGAGGAAGCAGGATGGAGGCAGGCTCAAGGAGGGCATAACTGTCCTGCCCTCATTGTCGCTGGGGGCAGAGCCTGACTTTCTGTCTGGACTAAGAAGGATAGAGCTGCTCAGGGGGAGACTATTCCAGGGAGGAGAAATGGGATGAACAGAGGCTTGGCTGCCTCCCCACTCCGCACCCCCAGAGGTGCCATGTATAGTGTCTCACACATAGTGTTTAGTGACCTCATGATTAATACTTTAAAAAATTAGGGATGTCCGGCTGGCTCCAAAGATCATGTGACTCTTGACCCAGGGGTCATGAGTTTGAGCCAGGCACTTCATGGGGGTGTGGGGGATTGATTGATTGATTTTAAAGATTTTATTTATTTATTTATTTATTTGACAGAGGGATCACAAGTAGGCAGAGAGGCAGGCAGAGAGAGAGGAGGAAGCAGGCTTCCTGCTGAGCAGAGGAGCCTGATGTGGGGCTCATCAATCCCAGGACCTGGGATCATAACCCACTGGCCCCGGGAGAGATTATTTAAGTAAATATACATATTTTCTAAAAGGAGCAAAAAAATTGTGTCTTCTTGTGACTTCACAAAGGCTCTGAGAACTGCAAACTGTAGCCCAGCGTGGGAGGAGCTGCTGTCTTCTGCATGTTGGTTTTCCTGCTCCAAAAGCCCATGCCTCCTTCCTGACCCAACCCTTCCCTTAGAGCTCACCTGGGGGGTTTTCCAACCCAGAAAAACAACTTCTACCGTGTCATCCTTTTTTGTCTCTGACAGGCCCTTTGAGGAGTCAGGTCTACTGCTGTACCCTCAGCTTTATTTATTTATTTGTTTGTTTGTTTGTTTTTAAGATTTTATTTGTCAGAGAGCACAAGCAGAAGGGGGAGTGGCAGGCAGGGGGAGAAGCAGGCTCCCCGCTGAGCAGGGAGCCCAATGTGGGATTTGATCCGAGGACCCTGGGATCATGACCTGAGCAGAAGGCAGATGCTTAACCAACTGAGCCACCCAGGAGTCCCGTGTACCCTCGGCTTTAAACAAAAGGAGATGGCTATGGTAAGAAGGATTTATGAACCTGTTTTGTCTGTGACTCTGGCAAAACCGGAAGGCCTTGTGTGCTGTGGTTCCCAGGATGTCATTGTTCTCTGGGGGTTCATCTTTAAGAATCAGTGCTAGAGGGGTTTTCTCCCAGGATGAACTCACTTTGATACTTTTTAGTAACTCTGACATTCTGGGACCATAGATTGGGTTGGTTATCTCTCTTTTTATCAAGTCTGCAAGTAAGCTCAGCCAAATTCAGGCATTCAGTTTGGAAACAATTTACTCATCTAATTATCTGTGCCTTTTTATTTGGTTTTTAGTTTTAAAAAGGTAATGATTCTGGTTTTGTGTATATCAGTATCAAAAGCTGTGTGCCTCAGGCAGGGTTCTTCCAGGGAGACGAAACAGTGTGTATGAGGTCCCTGAGACACGGGAACATGGCAGCGTTGCTAGAATATAAAATTGGGGATCCATGTGACTAACTCTAGGGCTTTGGGACTGGTCCCATAGCAGGAAAGCAGATGGTAGGGAGGGAAAGGAGCTTTTATTTATTTATTTTTTAAAAGGTTTTAAAGGGTTTGGCTAAGCCTTGTGAATTGGGGTCCTGCTAAGGTGGTAGTTGGTGTTGGAAAGAGGGAACAGTGTTCATTGGAGGTGTGAAATTTTCTCCTAAAAGGGGAGGGGCGTGGCACCTGGCTGGCTCAGTCCAAGGAGCATGTGACTCTTGATCTGGGGAGGCTGGTGTGAGTTCTAGGCCCACATTGGGCTAGAGATTGCTTAAAAAAATAAATAGGGAAGGGAACATTGATACGGCTTTGGGGTGGCCCAGAAACCTCAGGAGAACAGCACATGACTTTTCAGGATCTTCAAAGAAATTTTTCTCTGTTGGTACCCCTGCTGCATTGAGTCTGAAGCTGTTAGAGCTTAGAGCTTAACAGTGTTTCTCTCTGTTTTCAACCCTCCCTTTTCAAGTTTGCCATGTCCATCGAGCCTAAACATTTGGTCTGGAGCTGGGTAGGCTGCTCTGGCCCTGGTTTGGCTGGGGCAAAGCACTTGGACACCCCACTCCACCACCAGGTAGTCTTGACTTAATTTAGCTTGGGAATGAATCTTCAGCTAGCTGCCCAGATAGGCAGCCCAGATCTTTTACCCTAATCCTGTGGTCAGATGTGCCTTGACATGTAAGGATTTCTTAGTTTAGAAAGTTAATATTGTGCATATACATATATATTAAGGAACAGCACCACAAAATAATGAGTATTAGCCTTTCTCCAGTGACGTGCTTGAACGCTCACACTCAGTGGTATAGGTAAAAGTCATAAATCATTTTCATGCCTGTTTGGGTTTTGCTGCCAAATAGCTTATGTAAACACTTTCGGTTTCCAGAGCCTGTTGGATTTTGGAACTCCAGAAAGGGCGTCGTGGATTTGTATGGGACCTCAAAGTGTGTGTCACTGGGTGTTTGAACAATACCCTCTGGGACTAATAAGTATTACTTTTATTCTTAACACCTCTTTCTGTGTACATTGTCTGAGACACCTTCCACTGTCCAACACTAGAGACACCCCAACTAGCTGCTGCGCCACCCCTGCCTCTGCATTTGGGACAATCTCCTTAGCAGCCACTGAGGATACCAAACCCAAGGCTTGCTTTATTGCACCTCCTCTGGGCTTCTTTTCAGTCTCTGTCCACTGAAGCCTTCCGGCCAAGCGGAAGTGGACCTTCACTCCCAGTCCCGACATTGACCATCTCATCTGGTGTCCCCCTCCTGGCTTTTTGTGTGCATTTTGTCCTGTCAGGAGCAGAACCTGGTGCTTGACAACCTTCTTTTTTATTTGGGTCAAGGTTGACCAGACTTAAAGTTTGAGAATCCTTACTACCCATCCTTGCCAAGTGTATTTTTCTTCTCTCACATCAGGTGATGGTAGCGATTGTATATATTGCCAAATGGAAAGAAATGGAGGTGTATAAAGAACAAGGATAATGCAATACAACATTGCTTGAGACTTTTTAAAAATCAGGAGATGGCTTTAAAATTCTGTCAGCAGGTACTAATTAAATAAGTTGTGGTATATCCACGGGCAGCTTGATCCATAATACTCTGCAAGTTAATACAGTTAACTGCAAAAAGGCTGGTATAATAATGTACTTGTATTTGTGTCTTGAAGAAAATTCAGAATATAGAATGTGACATATTTTTAGATGGTTACGTAAAAAGTAGAAACATTGAGTTGAGGAGATTTTTAAAAACTATTACACTTGATTCATTTTGCACTAAAAAATGCATATATGTTCCCTAGTTGTTTTTTTTTTAAATACAGTTTTTATTTTTAAGTAATCTCTACACCCGCTGTGGAGCTCAAACTCAGAACTGTGAGATCATCACACACTACCAACTGAGCCAGCCAGGCACCCTCCTAAAATTTTTTTTAATGCTTCAGCACATCTTGTCCCTCCCTGCCCCTCTCCCTCCCCTTAACGTGTCCTCAGCTCAGATCCGACTGGAGCTGGTAGTGATTGTGTATGCATAGGGTACAGATTCCTTTCTTTCCCCTTCCCCTGCGCGCGCGCCCCCCGCCCCCGTCACAGCTCTGGAGCAGCACGTGGCCATTGATGGCAGGAGGGACTTCTTCCTTTGGTTTGGACTATGGTTTTGGAGGACTGGCATTCTGTATATTTTCCCTAAATCAAGTAAAATCTGGTTTTGATGTGATTTCATAGACCTAGTTTCCAACTGGCTGGACTGTACTCCTTGAACTTGGTTTAGTGTTTTGGGTTTCTTTTAATAAGAGAGAGCAATTCAGGGTGGCGGACACAGGTAACACTTTTGGTTGTCACCTGCCATCCTCCACTTTGTTTCTGTAGTGGGAAGCTTAGAAACCCTCCTGCCTGGCTAGTGACGACCTTTTGTCCAGGCCTGAGTTTGTGGGAGGCCAGATGTCCTCGGTTGTTTGAAGGGACGTGAAAGAAAATCTCAAAAACATTAAGTGTACAGCAGCCACTGGTTTTCCATCAGGGCATCTTGATGACGAGGAGCTCCTCTGTCCTTTCAGTTGACATTCCTTAGTGATGTGGGTAGTTCTATTTAAAACTGGAGGCTCATTGTTTCAGGATGCATGGTGTGCTCTCTCATATAGGAGTCCCCTGGGTGTGTGTGTGTTCGTTCCTTGTTGGATCACAGGTAGTATAAAAAGTCGATTCCAGAAACGCATACACAGTCTTGTTCACTAACAGAGCACTTTATTTAAACACTGGCTAAGGTAAACTTACCAACTTGGTATTTTTATTTATTTATTTTTTTTCTTTACCCTCCCTCCTTCCTCTCCTGCTGGGCCCACATTCCTAGGTCTTTGTCTGTGCCTGGTATTTTAGAAATTATGGGAGAGGAAGGCAGTGGGTGGGGCGTTCTGGAAGCTGGGGGCAGGGAAAGAGGGTGGTCACTTGGAAGGTCAGAGGTCGAGCCTGCTCCATTCAGCTGGGGCAGCCAGATTGTCGCCAGGCAAGGGGGGAGGGGGGTTGGAGGGGGCGTGTCTTGCATCTGCCCGGGAAGCCCCAAACAGGCAGCTCCAGGCCCTGGAATTCCTGCTGCCCGAGGACCACTCCTACCCCCCCTTTCCGGAGCCACAGTTCATGGCCTCTGCCACGTTTCTAACCCTTTGGAAGACATAGGTTCCAGTTTATTCTTTTAAAACAATCTTCCAGCTATTGCAGAGAGAATTGCACCCATGTGTACCCTTATCTATGGCCCCTGTTTTCACAAGCTCCAAAACTGTTGGTTTCTGTCCTTAGAAATTGCAGGTAGAGGAGATAGGGAGCTTCCAAATGGAAGTGAAATCTTCCCAGAGTTTTATGCCAACGTTTAGCTAGACGGTTTATAAAAATTGACCATATTTTCAGTTTCTGGACACTGTTTTGTTTTAAAAGTCAATAGTTTATTAATTATAAACACCACTGGGGCTATGCTGTTTACTCACCCATAGCTTTTTATTGTCGACCAGTGTGGTGTCCCTACAGTCCTCCTGGAACTGCAGAGCACTGGCACCTCCAAAATCACAGTGTGCTCTAGAACCTTGCTAGTTTGCTAGAACCTTGCTAGTTCCCCTCAGTCCTGTGAAATGATGCCAGGCAGGACTGCATCCAGAGACCCCACTGCCCACTTGAGAGGTATCTGGGCTCTGGGGACTAGGTATCTATCTAGAGGGGCCCAGTACCACGGGCTTGGGGCACCCTGCTGCCATACATTCTGACCAGGATTTCTTTTCTGGCTACTTCCTCTGCAGAATACTTTAAAACCTACCATTTGCAGGATTTCGCCTACGCACATCATCATCCAGGCTCTGGACTGTAAAAACCTAAAACCCAGAAAAATCTCCTTGGTTCCCTGCAGTCACATAACTGGTGCCTGGCTTCCTTCTTGGCCCAGAATTATTTCAGAGCCTTTTGGTTTGTGGTGTTGAGTTCCTGGGATTTCAGGGATGGAGGTGGTCTCCTGAGGCACCTGGCCAGACCTCTGTGTCTCACATACAAGACAAGCCCAGTCCTGTGACTGCATAGATGTCCCCATGGGCAGATGGTGCCAGGCTCGGGCTAAGAGCCTCAGGTTCTTCTCCACTCACTGTACACTTGAGAGCCGTTATGCTTGCTCAGATGAAAGAAAGCAAGGGGACTCCAGTCAGTCCACACAGAGACCAAGAGGAGATGGCTTAGCTGTTTGGCAGGGGCAGAGGACAGAAGGTTTGGAGACATGTTCCATTCTGATTTAAAAGAAACCTGCAGATGGGAGGTTTTCACACTTCGCCAGAGCGTGAGAGTGATGCCTTTCTGCCCATGACAAATGGAGGGAGCAAAGGGAAGGCATGGGGCTGAGTGTTGAAACAGGAGTGAGGCTTCGTTTAGCACCACATTGTAAAGAGAGAGTGTCCAGGAATACGTCCAAGTTCATCCAGATCAGCATCTTTTGATTACTATTTAAGGTTAGCTTGAGAATTTTTTTTAACTTTTTCAGATTAGAAAGATTAGATGAACTTTAAATGGTCAACCAGTTCTAAAAAGCAATTGGTCTTGGGGCGCCTGAGTGGCTCAGTCGGTTAAGTGTCTTTTGCTCAGGTCATGGGATTGAGCCCTGCGTCAGATTCCACGCTGAGTGCTTGAGATCTTCGCTCTCCCTCTGTCCCCAAACACAATTGGTCTTGAAGGCAAATTACTGTCACCAGATTTCAGTCTCCTGAGGTTGCTGGGGAAGTACTGTACTGGACAAGGGGTCCTACTCCAGTCACAAACCTGATCCTATTTCCCTCTTATAATGTGGAGTCCATAAAACCTGTCACATCAGAACCATTTCCTAGAAATAGGAACATAATATCCTAAATCTTTTTCCTATTTCTGAATCCAAAATTTCCTAGAGAAGCAAGCATAACCCATGCAGGATCCCTCACCTCCCTTTTAACGCTGAATCCTGAGTGGAGTAGGCCTGTTTCCCTGACTGAGCTCGTCTCCTAGTGGACGTGCTATGTGCCAACGTGTTGGTTAGTTAATAAAATAACCTGAAAGGGGGGGGGGCACCTAGGTTATTGTCTGCTTGGTCATGATCTCACCTGTCAGAGCTCTGCGCTCAGTGGGGGGTCTGCTTGAGATTTCCTCCACCCTCCCGCCATAGCACGTGCTCTCAAATAAGTAAATCTATAAAAATAACCTGAAGAGAAGAGAAGCAGCATTCTCATTCCTGCCCGGGGACCTTTCTGTATGGGTCTTTCTGGTGGGAACATTGCAGCTGTCCCTCCCCACTCCTCATCCTGTAACACTCTGCTGCTTCTGGGCGGGGGTGAGCACCTGTTCTGTCCACAGAACCACCTTGCCTCAAGTCTCCTACCCTGGACTCCAGAATACCTAGTAAGAAGCTTAGTGCTCTTAAGAGTGGGTGTCAGACCTGTCTTGGAACCAGCTCTTCAGAAGGCTCGCATAGGCTTCCCTGTTCTGCCCCTGCTTGCTGTGTGGCCCTGAGACGTCATGACCCCTTGTCTTCATCTGGGGATTAAGCGTATTGTGTATGAGAAGGCAGCCCCTCGGACACCACTTTCCTGCCTGTTGCGTGTTGGCTGGCTTTCCCTCACACCCAGGTGTACCAGTGGCATATTTAAGCACTGCTCTTCCTTGAAAATAATCCTGTAAACATTCAGAGAGTGGTGCTGAGTGCTCTGCTCTGTGGAGGGATACAGCTAGACTGGCCCAGTTTCTGTGTCAAGGAGCTTTCGCTTTTGAGAGCTCCTCATTTATCAGCAGGTGGAGGTCGAGCCAGCCCTTCTCCCCTCCCCGCATGCTGGGCCCCAGGGAAATACAGAACATCGCATAAAGCAGTTCTGTCAGCACGGGCTGCCTGGCAGGGTCGGCTCCTTGGAACAACTTGGCAGGAAGAAGAAAGACAAGGAGCTGGCTGACCTTACCACTATCTGCCTCCGCTTCAGAAGCTGAAGCCTGTGGCTTGCTTGAGTGTCTGGGAGAACCATGCTTTGTACTTTGCACTAATCTCCTTGATGGAGAGGGTGGCAGCAAGGTGTGGTGTGAGGGTGGTTAATTCTGGTTCCCGGCCATGTTTCACAGACCCAGAGGCTGGGGTGGCAAGACAGATTTCTGGTATGTTTTTCATTTGGGCCCCAGTCTGAGACCAAGGAAACGCAATCTTAGAGCTTTCCTGGAGAATTAATCTGAGATACGGGGAAAATTTCTTAGGCAGGAGGATTGTTTTATTTCATCTTTGCCTTTGGAGTGTCTCAGTTACACTTCTGAGTGCAACTGGAGTGGACAGACGGCATTGGCTGTTTTTTTCCTTGATTTGGCCCTGAGGGGGTGGGAAGGGAGGGCAAGTTGTGCTCACATTGACTGCACTGATCCCTCTTTCTATAGGGGTGTGCTTGCGAATTTGGGAAGGAGTTGGCTGAGGGTCTGGAATCCACAGAGCACCCAGTGTCTGCCCCCCTTCCTGCTAGTCCCGAATCTCTCCTTAATGGCTGTATGCCTTCTGGTCTGCAGGTGCTGCATCTGTACTGTGACACCTGTTCGGTTCCCATCTGCCGTGAGTGTACGATGGGCCGGCATGGGGGCCACAGCTTCATCTACCTCCAGGAGGCGCTGCAGGACTCGAGGGCACTTACCATCCAGCTGCTGGCCGACGCGCAGCAGGGCCGCCAGGCAATCCAGGTCAGTTCTTCCCCACCCTTCACCGGTTTCCCTTGTTCTTTCTTGCGCAGAAAACCTTTCCGATCCCTTTTAGATGGCATGTGTAGATTACCCCCTTTTAGATGGCATGTGTAGATTACCGGGCAGGCAGGCTCCAGTGTTTTGGGGCCGTGGAACAATGACCCAAATGAGCTCATGGGACATCCCCGCAGAGTAATCCCTTGAGGAGGTGGAGAGTTGGGGAAGATGGGAGGGGTGTGGCCGAAGTTGACTAGCCGGTCAGGGCTTGTTGCAGACACTTGGCTGGGCCCCCACCATGTCATCTGCCTGTTTCTCATCCAGCCTTTTCCCCAGATACCAAGTGGGCATTAGCATCCCTCAGTCAGGACTGCGGAAAGACTGGGTCCTTAGTGCTTTCCAGACAGGGAACCTCTGCTGTTCAGATGGATTTATTTATCGGTGAAAATTCAGTGAGCAGCAAAAGTTTATCTCCAACTCTTCCCTAAGTAATGAAGTCCCATTCTGGTAACTAAGACCTTTGCTTCTGTTGAGTCCCCGTGCCTTTGGGGTCAGGAAGGGACACATGTAACTTTGGGGCATAGAATAGCTCTTTTACAGTCAAGCGGCGGCATGCCTGAAATGATTTAAAATCTTCTCTTGGTCCAGGTGACAAGGTTTTAAGAAGGGAAAAAATCATGAGATGTTTTCCTTAACCTGTGGTAGGATAAAGGTTGAAAATCAGGAAACATTGCTAATCGTTAAGCAAAAATTGCATGGAAAACTGTTAATTACATTCTTAGAGTATTTGAATAAGTGAATGGTTTAAAAAACAAGATCCCCCTTTTTGGAGAAATGGTGGAAAAATTGATCACATGCTCTAAAGAAGGAGCAGAAGGATGGTGTAGATTTTATTAAGTTTCTCAACAGTTACCATATTCTTTCTTTTAAAAAGATTTTATTTAATCGTTTTTTTTTAATTTTATTTATTTATTTGACAGACAAGATCACAAGTAGGCAGAGAGTCAGGCGGGGCGGGGGGTGGGGTGGTGGGGAAGCAGGCTCCCTGAGTGGAGAGCCTGATGCGGGACTTGATCTCAGGACCCTGAGATCATGACTTGAGCCAAGGCAGAGGCTTATTAACCCACTGAGCCACCCAGGTGCCCCCAGTTATCATATTCTACGCATGATACTGAGGTAGTCTTTCTGAAGAGTCAGATTGTCTGATATTCAACTCCTGTCAACTCTCATATTTGAGAGTCTATGTTTCTGCAGTGACTACTTCTGGCATATTCTTAGGCCAGAGTGGCCTGTTTTCTTTTTCATGCCTTCATAGTGGCTCTTGGTTGCTCATAAATTCTTGTTTTCCAGCATCCCCACTAGTGCATAGTTCTGTTTTATTTCTGTCCTATTTCAGTGAATTTGTCCCCGTGGATGAAGTGCTTGTGGCTTCCCTTTTTATCCCACTGCCATTAGGCCCTGGTCAAGTTGCCTTTCGGTGCTGGTGTCTCTTGGGCTCTGGCTGCTGTCAGCATCACCTGGGGGAGCATAAAGACCTGCTGTGTCTGGGTCTTTCCCCCCAGATAATGGTACCAGCCCCTTTCTCTCCTTGGAGATCGAGGACACTCAGGGGTCCTTGAACCATGTCTGAGAGAATTGCTGATGCTCTCTGCTTCCTGGGATCTGCCACTCTGGAGAAAAAAGTGAGTGTCATAATTTGCTAGAATCTTAAAGACATCTGTGGTTAAAATGATGGAATCTCAGGGAGGTGGAAATTTGAACTTTTTGTGGAAAGAAGAGAGAAGCTGATGTGTAGAAGATTTTGTCTGCAGTACTTAACTTCCTACAACAAAGTCAGTGTTAGGGGAGAGTCTGCTGTATGAGTAGTTAAAACACCCGGGGGGCACCTGGGTGGCTCAGTCAGTTAAGCATCTGCCTTTGGTTCAGGTCATGATCTTGGGGTCCTGGGATCAAGCCCCTCATCAGGCTTTCTGCTCAGTGGGAAGCGGCGCTTCTCCTCCTCCTTCTCTGGTTTCTCTAACTCCCTCTCTGTCAAATAAGTCAAATCTTTTAAAGAAAGAAAGAATGAACGAACAAACAACCAGGGATGAAATTCAAATGTGAGTTGGTACTACGGTGCCTGATGGGCATTTTGAGTGGAGGAGCCAAGTGGCAGGTGGATATTTGGGCAGAGGTGGAAGGCTCAGCTTGTTTAGTAATCTGCATGGCCACATCCAGGCACACGCGCTGAACATCCAAACTGTATGAGTTGTGAATTGACTTCTTGAATGTCCTTGCATAACTAACAGCGTGTGGGGAGGGAGAAGGGTATGCTTTTGTGGCTTTTGGTTATAATTCTTCAGAACCTACACTCAGCCAGTGATCTAAATGTTGGGGTAGGATTGGCTACCCATTTCTGTCTGAATGTTCTTACGAGGTTCTCAATACATTGTCCCTTCCTGGGACTATCTGGGAGCCCTCTAATGAAAGTAGAGCGGTTCCTGCCTGTTACGGAGGAGTTCCCTGGGTGTTGGTAGAAAAAACTTGGCCCCTCTTTCCCTCTGAGTTTATTCTCTGATGCCGGCACATGCCTTTGGGAGAAGAGAAGTTGAGGTAAAGCTTGAGAACAAGTTAGTTTTGTTCCAGAAATCACTGCCTGAAGAGCCAGTTTGTTCCCATGTGAGCAGTAGGAACAAGCTGTGTCCCCAAGGTCAGAAGTAGGTATGACCCACTTTTCATTGTGAACAAGTGTTTTGCAAATGGGTTCCTTCTACAGGTCAGTACAGTCTGTTGTATGTCATTAAAACTGAGTGAGAATGGGGAGGAATTTATATGTGTTCAGTGAATATTTTACTGAGCCTCTGCTTTACTGAGGAAGAATACAGTTCTGAAAGCTTCAGGTAGATTTCCTCTCTCAGGGACTCATTTAAAAGTCATTTAAAAAGTCCTCCTGGAAGATACTGGAAAAAGCAGCTACTGTCTAGCGCAGGTTATGCCTTTGTTTATTTACATAAAGAGATAATGAGATTTGTGTGTGAATCTACAGTTGTTTTTCCTCCTGTTGGTCACTAAGCAATGGAAAGGATGACGATACTGAGATTTTGAGAGGTTCCCCTCAGGGTAAAGAAGTGACCTTGAAATGCCAGGAAAGGACACTGCTTGGGGTGGGTACGTAGTGTTTTGGGCACTTGATTTCTCTTCTTTTCTGCCCCCCTCCCTTAAGATTTTATTTATTTGTCAGAGAGGGGAAAAAAGAGAGAGCCCACAGGTGGGGGTGGGGCAGTAGGCAGAGGGAGAAGCAGACTCCCCCCCCCCCCACCCACCAGCAAGGAGCCTGACCTGGGGCTCAGTTACCAGGACTGTGGGATCGTGCCTGAGCCAAAGGTAGATGCTTAACCAACTGAGCAGTCCAGGCATTCCCAGACACTTGATTTCTTCTTGCAGTTGGCCAAAATATTAATGGAGTAAATAGCCCAGCCACATAATTTTTATGTTGCCACTTAATAGCTTTTATATTAAAGAATCCAGCAGATGGTATGAAGACTGATTTCTATTTTTAATATGAATACTGGAGAAGGAAGGAGGAACATAGTCAATTATAATAAAATTGGGGGGGAGCAGTAAGTTGTGTTAACATACACATATAATTGGTGGCATGCCACCCCACCCTCCTTTTAAAAATCACTTAATCCATTTAAGCCAAAATACAGAATGAACATAGGGTAAGTAGAGATTTTTTATTTTTTTTACAGGGAACTTTTTTTTTTTTTTTTTTAAGATTTTATTTATTTATTTGACAGAGCTACAAGTAGAGAGGGGTGGGGAAGCAGGCTCACCAGTGAGCAGAGTCTGATGTGGGACCCTGGGATCATAACCTGAGCCGAAGGCAGAGGCTTTAACCCATTTGAGCCACCCAGGTGCCCCTACAGGGAACTTTTAAATCGCAAGTTTGATTTGGAAGTCATTGGTCTTTTAAGCTGTTAATTTATTTTTCGTAGTACTACTAAATAAGTCATTTGGGAGCTTTTAAATATTGCTTGCTTGTACTGGCAAATTGACAGATCCAAGAAATAGAGTATATATTCTGTAAATAGGCTTTATGTTTTGTTAATAAGTTAAGAAGACATTAAACTAAGAGGTGATAAAGGCATAGATTTAATAGGTTTAAATTATGATAGCAAACACCAGAATAAAAACCTAACTGAGATAAAGTATTCTTACATGAAAAGGAACGGGACCAGTATTTAAAAAAAAAAAAAAAAAAGATACCCAAACTGAAGGTAGATATAGATTAAGACACAAAAGCATTCTAAGATGAGAAGTGATACAGGAGGGGTGCCTGGGTGGCTCAGTGGGTTAAAGCCTCTGCCTTCAGCTCGGGTCATGATCCCAGGGTCCTGGGATCGAGTCCCACATCGGGCTCTCTGCTCAGTGGGGAGCCTGCTTCCCCCTCTCTCTCTCTGCCTACTGCTCTGCCTACTTGTGATCTCTGTCTGTCAAATAAGTAAAATCTTAAAAAAAAAAAAAAAAAGTGATACAGGAAACTTGTGAACTTAAGTGCATTTTTTTCAAATTTTAAAGTAATCTCTGCATCCAACACTGGGCTCAAACTCACAAGCCCGAGATCAAGAATCTCATGCTTTTCTGACTGAGCCAGTCAGGAGCCCCAAGAATTTGTGCATATTATTAAATGGAGAATAACTGGGGCACCTGGATGGCTTAGTTTGTTAATAAGCACCTGACTCTTGATCTTGGTGGTTTTGAACCCAGCATAGAGCCTGCTTTTAAAAAAAAAAAAAAAAAAACTACTAGAAAATGGGATACAGAAATAGTTACTCTGAGAAGACCACAGTAGTTAAGTACCAACTTTTGGGAAGGAAGGCATGAACAGGTGAAGGAATGAAAGCAGTGCAGGCATCTTCCAAAGGGACAGTCCAGTTACTTAATGCAAACATAACACAGGTATATTCACCTGAGCAATAGGCCAGTTAAAATGACACCAGAGTACTGTTTTGGGTAAGTAACAAAGTATGTACATCACACTTAATCTTTTTGGGTAGGAGAACATGTTTTGAACAATAATCAGAGCTTTAAATATGGCAGGAACTTGCTTCTCTTACAGGAATCTGCAAGACCATGTCCTTTATCCTGAAGGTGTGGATCGCACCAGTGTAAATGGTCAGCAATAGGAGGTGGGGTTTTTTAGCCCCTTAAATTCATAAAATGTTTATGGCCACATTATAAAGCAGTGTTAACTGTAATTAGCAGAACCTGAAGTTGCTTTAAGAAAAATTACTTAAAACAAGTAAACCATGCATAAAAGATTATGTGAGGGAGTAGAAATAGGCCGAAATATAAATAGTGGTGTTTTACTGATTATGGTGGGACTGAGGCAAAATTTTTCCACCTTTCTTAAGGAAAATTGATAGACCGTGAACTGCATATATTTAAAGCATACTAATATACATTCGACATGTATTTCACACCTGAAAACATCGCCACAGTCAAGGTTAGAAGAAACATGTTCATCACTTTCTAACATTTTCTTAAATTTTTTTTTCCATTATATTTTTATTTATTTATTTGACAGAGATACAGCAAGAGAGGGAACCACAAGCGGGGGGGGGGGGGTGACAAAGGGAGATGCAGAATTCCCACTGAGGAGGGAGCCCGATGCGGGGCTCCCTCCCAGGATCCTGGGATCATGACCTGAGCGGGAGGCAGATGCTTAATGGCTGAGCCACCCAGGCGCCCACATTTTAAATTCTTACCATAATCCTTTATCCTCTTTTTCCATGTCCTCAAGCAACCATTCATGTGCTTTCTGTCATAGTTTAGAATTTTGTTCCATTTTAATCAGGTAGGAGATGAATTTAGCCATAAGTAACAGGCTTTCACTCTCCTCCCAAATACGGTAGCTTAAATAGGTAATGTTTTAATCTCTCCTATTTAAAAAACTTAGTCTGGAGACACTGATAGTCCCTGGAGAATCCTTCCGCTTCACCCCACCATACTGAGGTGTTGATATTCATCCCTTTAGCCACAAATGGCTGCTAGAACTCAAGATAACACATGTATATCCTGGACCACCAGCCTTTTATAGAGATTTCCCAGAAGGCTTGCATAATACTTCTTGTATCCATTGGCCAAAATCCAGTCTTACACATCAGTTGCAGGGGAGTTTTATTTGTTTTTCCTTCGAAGTTTTTGTTTAAATTCTAGTTAGGTAGGGCACCTGGGTGGCTCAGTCAGTTAAGTGTCTGCCTTCACCTCAGGTCATGGTCTCAGGGAATCCCACATCGGGCACCCTGCTCAGCAGGAAGTTTGCTTCTCCCTCTCCCTTTGACCCAACCCCTGCTTGTGCTCTCACTCACTCTGTCTCTCTCAAATGAATAAATAAAAAATCCAGTTAGTTAACATACAAGATAATTACATAATATTAGTTTCCAGTTTAGAATTTAGTGATTCCGTAATGAGTGTGTCCTCCTTAATCCCCATCACCCGTCTAGCCCATTTTCTCAGCCACCTCCCCTCTAGTATCCCTCAGTTTGTTCTCTATAGTTGGGAGTCTGTTTCTTGTTTTTTTGCCTCTCTTTTTTGTGGTCCCCCCACCCCGCCCCCCCTGGCCACATGTTCATTTGTTTTGTGCCTTAAATTCCACATATGAGTGAAAGATACTTGTCTTTCTCTGACTGGCTTATTTCACTTGGCATAATACACTTTAGCTCCGTCCACATAGTTGCAAGTGGCAAGATTACATTTCTTTTTGATGGCGAAGTAATATTCCTGTGTGGGGGAGGGTATCATGTCACATTTTCTTTATCCATTCACCAGTTGATGGACATTTGGGCTTTTCCCATAGTTTGGCTGTTGTTGATAAGGCTGCTATATACCTCAGGGTATGTGTATCCCTTCAGATGAGTGTTTTTCTGTCCTTTAGGTAGATACCTACTAATACAATTGCCAGATCATAGGGTAGTTCTATTTTTAACTTTCTGAGGAACCTCCATACCGTTTTCCAGAGCAGCTGCCACAGTTTGCGTTCCCACCAACAGTGTGGGAGGGTTCCCCTTTCTTCGCATCCTTGCCAACATCTGTTGTTTCCTGTATTGTTAATTTTAGTCACTTGCTGGGGAGTTTTTATCCAAGTTCACTATAGCCTTAAATAAGATAGACCTTTCTGTTACTTTTCATCTGATATTAGTCAAAAGTCAATAGCCATGATAAGGGTAACTAGTCCTTTACTGGACATAAGTTGCTTTCATGGTTAAAAAAGGAAACATTAGCACTCTTCATGTTAAAAGTGATAGATAATACACCATTTAGAACAAAAATTAGGACGACTAAGCCTGATGACTTAGCATATATATATTTTTTAATTTTGTAAATATAAATGTAAGTTCATCTAGACTTTCTGGACTACTTTGGTTCCCCTAACTTCTGTTTTTGTTCAGTCACTGTAATAGACCATGTAACCTGCAGGAACTCCTTGCTGTGATGGAAAGTTGACCATAAGGAATGCGGAGAATGCCTTCTATTTTATTTGAATTTATATAAACTAGCCCAGAAAGTAGATAAGAAAAATCTCAAAATTGTTATTACAAAATAACTGTTACAAATACGAAGAACAAAATGTAATTGCTGCGCTCAAGATCCCAGGTCTCATTAACCATAGGCCTTCTGTTTTCATCAGTAAGAATTAACGGTCCCTGTTTACCAAGGGCACTGAACACATGCACTTTCTGTAAATAATGCCTGAGGTTTGGGTGTCATTCTTTCTACTTTGCAGAGAGAAAACTTTTCTTGAAAGAGATTAAGTAACCCTCCAGAAGTCACACTAACAATGAGTAGAGGACTTGCAGTTTGAACCCACAAATAACAATCAACTCTCATATGGAAGGTAGTTGTGCTCCCACCTACCCCCTTTCTCAGCATTTGCACACAATGCGTACAGATGTGAGATGAAATGGTTGAAGAATTTTAATACATCATGACCTATTTATTATTTTTCCCCTGCTGTCTTAATTGGGATCCTTGGTTGCTGTAGAATGAAAGGAGATGGACAGGTTCAGGTGACTGGGTAGGAGAATATGGGTGAATCAGGCTTCAGGTGTCTAGGAACTTGGACCTTGAAGCCAGCACTCTGTTACTTAGCTCTCCCTCTCTCCATGGTGACCTCATTCTTGCTGTTGAACATGGTTGGCATGCATGGGCATCTCTTCAGTCTTGAACTTTTCCAGAGAGCCATCCTCAGGGAAAGAGTGAGCTTCTTTTCTCCTCTCCTCTTCCCTTTTGGGGTGGAGGGAGAGAGGTTGGAACCCCCATTTGTAAAATTTCAGGGAAGGGCCCTTGACTGGCTTGGCGTCCTTCATTCTTCCTTGGGCACCATGCTTGGATGGCACTGAAGCGTCCTTTGGACCAAATGAATAAGCAAGAACACATCCCAAAAGTAAAGGCCACTGACCAGACCAAATGTGCAGGCAGGTTGACATTCTTACTAACTTTACACCACCTTTAATGAGTATCTGTGACCTTTTACAATAGATCGAACTCGGTACAACTTGAGACTTGTGTGTTTTCATTTTCTTTTACCAGCTTCTGTTTAGAAAAAACTTTTAGGAGTTCCATTCCCTTTCTTCAGCTAACCAGGGATGTTTATCCATTATTAAATTATAAGTGTCAGATGTACAGTTGACTCCGAACCACAGTTCATAAGTTAAACACTGAGAAGATTCACTACTTGTCTGTATTTAGCTTGAGTGGCTTAGTTCTAGAAAAAAACACCCGGAAGTAAATTTTCCCAATTAATTCTACTTAGTTCTGTAAAAAGAATTTACCCTGATGAGGGTCTAGAGTTACCTACAACAAAGGAAGCGTGAACGATGTTTGTAGCATGCCTCATTGGTATTGTAAGGGTGCCCACTCATTCTTGTATTGCTTTTTAAAACATTTTGTGACTTTCACTTTGAGTCTTCCTGGAAGTGTAACATTTCGGCTGCTTTTGTAATTATAGCTTTGCATAAGGTACACTGACCCTGTGGGGCAGGTATCTGTAATCACGATCAAGAATATAGTTGCTCTCCACATAGAGATCCTTGATTTTTCACTTAAGACACCACAGATTGTAATACGCACATTTACTTTATATACACCTAACAAAGGGAAAAGCCTACTGACAGTTTTAAGATGAATCATAGTTTCAAAGATATTAAATGTGATAAAATTACACTTTGTAGAGTGAATGATAGTAGTTCCCATATCTGGTTTTGTGGTTTGTGAGTTCATGGATGACATATGCATTCTGTCATCTTCTGCCTGTCAGGACACTTTTTTCTTTCCCTTTTTTTAGGTTTTTTTTTTTTTTTTTTTTTTTAATTCATTTGACAACGGGGGGCGGGGGAGAGAGAGAGAGAGATGATCAGGCAAGCAGGGGGCGTGGCAGAGGCAGAGGGAGAAGCAGACTAACCACTGAATGGGTTGCCAGATGTGGGGCTCTATCCCAGGACCCCAAGATCATGACCTGAGCTGAAGTCAGAAGCTTAACTGACTGGACCCCCCCAGGCGCCCCTATCAGAACACTTTCAGTACCAATCGTCAGGCCTCCCCAGGTTCCCCTAGCAGACATCATGAATCGAATTCTGTGCTGTTGCCTATGAAACCCAGGCAGCCTCCCCCTCCTCCATACTAAGTAGCCTGCCCTCAGCTGTAATGCACTGATTGGTCTGCCTACATTGAGGCCCTCAGCTTTCAGCTGTTTGATTGGATCTATTAACTTCTAAAAGGCAACCCCCCACCCACCCAAGGCCCATGCTTATTGGGTATTTTTTATTTTCCCTCCTTAATTGCAAATTGTATATTTCTGTTTTTGAAATTTACTTAGCTCTTTTACCTGTCATTTCCCCACCCCACCTGCCTCTCGTTTCCTTCAAATGCCCTGTTTAGATAATGGGAACTAGTTTAGCAGGTCCTGGTCTGCAGATCTTGGAATGCAGTGCTTGACAAGACTGTGTATGATTTGGAAAAGAAAGCTCTATTTTTTGTCTCTGTACATAGGGCTTTTATGACTCTTAACCCTAGGAATGATCCTATCCTTGCACACTTGATCCCTCAAATTACAGAAGGGGCTTTGTACCCCTTCCAGCTGATTGAAAAACGGAAGAAACCGTTCCTATCCTAAAATTCCAGGCCCAAGGGCCTGCTGGGGACCTGGCAGGAAACACAAGGGAGCAAGCCTGGCTAGGAGACATTAAGGGGAGAGGACAGTAGAAAGACGTTTGCTATGTAAACCCACTTACTACACAGAGGGGGTGGTCACTTGCAGTCTCCTCTCAATTCTTGCCCTGCAGGAAGGTAGACCTGTTACTCCTTTTCTTCTGGTTTTTGTGGAGAATTAGTTTAAGTCCTATGGCATTGGTATAAATAGAAAGCATTTGGCTGCTTTTGCTTTCCATTGAGGAAGCTGAGAAATAAATGGGCAAAGGCTTAATTGCCTCGGTCCTGTATTGACTCGGACACCAGCTAGTGCCCAAGAATACCGGCACGTCCAAAGGCAGGGTGTATGGGTTATAGGTTCTCTCCCTCATGACCGACGCTTTCACACTAGTTCCCTGTAGTGCTGGGGCCGCAGCCCTTCAAACCACAAATCCGGACGTTGGGAAAGGGGACTTCCTTCTTCCGTTTGACTTCCTGTTCTTATCAGCAGCAGTTTTTCACCAGAAGCAGAGAGGTTAGGTCCGGCGACTTCCAGAAGGAGCTAGGCATGGCCCCTGGTCCCTACCTGTAACCCCTGCTCTCCTCTCTTTGTTCTCCGGGCCCAGCGGTGGCATCGTCCGTCTGCCATCCTGCGTGTGCCCTTCACCCCGGCAGTTCTCCGTTTCCCGCTCAGCCCTATTTTCTATGTTAAATCACCTCTGTTGAAATGTCTAGTGAGGTTTCCCATCTTCTAAATCAATCCCGACTGCCTGAGACGTTTGAAATCTGCCAAGTCTGTTATGAAACCTCGTACGGCATTCACTGATGGATCAGTCTCATTTTTCTTACCTTTCGGTCATTGGGATATTTGTCTGATTCAGTTTGTTGTCTACTGTTCCCTAGGGCTACTATTACAGTATAAACTGGTGACTTAAACGGTAGGAACTTAATCTCATAGAGTTCCGGGGTTAGAAGACCGAAGTCCGGATGTCAGCTAGGCTGTGCTCTCGGAAGGCTGTAGGGAAGAATCTTGCCCTGCTTTTCCCAAGCTTCTGGTAGTTGCTGGTGATCTGTGGTTTTCCTTGGCTTGTTACCGGCATCACTCCTAACTTCTGCATCTGTCTTCATGTGGTCTTCCTTCTGCGTGCCTGTCTCACTGGCCTTAAGTGGATTTAGGACTCGCTCCAGTCCAGTATGACTTCCTCTTAACTAATCAGCCTGAATGTGGGGGAGACCATATTTAACCCAGTATAGTTACCTCCTCCTTTGATAAATACGGTTATGACTGTAGATGTTAGTAAGTGTAAATTATATAGAGATTGTTCCTGCTACAACCCAGTGGCTATGTACCTAGGCCCCATGTAGTTTGGTATGTAATGACACTTGGGACAGGATAGTAAAGGTGGAACAGAAACATTACGGGACGGCGTCCTTCACAGCTAGCTCAGGAAGAGAAGGCATCCCAGGCCATGGATCATCTGTCTGTGAGCATTCCAGGTTGACCCAAGTGCCACCTCTGATCTTTAAGCCTCACAGGGATTGGGGCAGAGAATGCCTTGAGCAGTTAGCCCATGGCAGCCACGGGTGGTTTGGGGGCAGCTGCAGTGTGGGTGTGACTTTCGTGCCATTGGCGTTTCCTCTTGATAGGATTAAGGGGGTGTCCCCAGTTGTAAGTGACAAAATGAGTCACAACTGTTGAATGGAAAGCATGTTCCTACAAATAAGACTCCTCATGTATTGTTTGATTCCCTTTCTGTGAAATATCCAGGATAGACAGCAGTGTAGAGACCAAGCAGAATACGGTTGCCATGGGGGAGCAGAGGGGAGATGGAGAAAGACTGCCTAACGGGTATGGAAGCTTCCTTTCATTGATGGAAGTGTTCAGAGCTAGATGGTTGTGATGCTTACCCAGTTATGGAATGTGCTAAATGTCAATAATGGTACATTTTATGTTCTACCTATTTTACCAGAATTTACAAGCAAAATGGGTTAAGAAATGTAAGTAGGTCTAGGTACATGACCATACCTGTATGACGGGAGTTAGGTGGGATGATGGAAAAGGATTCTTGTGGTCTTACCTGCAATGTTTCTCAGCTGAGCACTGTTGGTAACCTCGATTTTTTTACTCTCTGAGCTCCTGTGCTGAGCTCCCTCCATGTGTTATCCTGTCTTTTCCTCCTATCGGTCGAGGTTGCAGAAAGCAAGGCACTTGTCTGGAGCCTTCCAAGTAGTAGGACGTGGAACTAGGGTTTGGAACTGGGTTACCTGACTCCTAGGATGACCGTCCAGCCTGCTTTGCCCAAGATGGCCTCAGGTAGATGTGCTCCACAAGCTGAAAACCCTCGGTCCAGGGCGTACTCAGGGTTGGTCACCTGTGAGCAGTTCCTGAACCCACACCAGGCTCCAGACCCTCAGTGCTTCTCTAGGCCCCTCCTGATGTGGGACACACACCCTAAGACCTGTTGCATCATCAGCAGTTTGGAATCCCTGATTTAATACCTCAGTATCTCAAAGAAATCCTTGTGGCTTTTCAAAACACATCATGTAATATTAATGAAAACACTGGGCCTTCTGTCTTGATTAATTTTTTATGAGCAATAATACTTTTGATTAGACTGGCTGATTTACCTAGGGCTGGTGGGACAGAGTGGGGCGTGTGGTGGTGCGGGAGTGGTCTGGCAAGCTGACTGATCTGGCAAGCTGACTGATCAGAGGGCATGGCCTGCATGGTTTCCCTGGCAGTTCGGACAGTATCCCCAGTGTCACTTGGGGTTGGAATGAGCAGTGCTGCTAATGACTTGACAGGAGCATGGTGGCTAACTGCTGGCCTGCGGCTATGACGCACCTTGACCTGAGTGCTGTGCCCACCTGCAGGGTTTCCCCCATGTCGAGGAAGGCCAGAACGTCTGTGGGAAGTGGTTCGTGTGCCGGGCGTGGTAGTACATTTCACATCCAATCCTTGTTCCCACTTTGCGGCTTGGACCCAACTACACTGGTTTCACGGTGTCAGAGTAGCTCCTAATAGGGAGGGCTGACGTTCACCGTGTCGATGTCATTTCCCTCACAAAGAACCCAGCGCTTGCTAGCAGCTCCTTCAGTTACTTTCAGACAGATGCGGAGCTCTCTCTGCAGGCTGCTTTCTGTCCGGAGACGTGGATCAGGCGGTCCCGGGCCTTAGGGAGTTATTAGCTCCTCGGGTTTGAGACAGGCAGACTCAGTGCTTTGCGTGAGGCGTGGAGGTCCTCCTGATGCAATGAGCTTCTTCTTGCTTTTCCAGCTGAGCATCGAGCAGGCCCAGACGGTGGCAGAGCAGGTGGAGATGAAGGCAAAGGTGGTACAGTCGGAGGTCAAAGCTGTGACGGCAAGGCACAAGAAGGCCCTGGAGGAGCGGGAGTGCGAGCTGCTGTGGAAGGTAATGGGTGCTGCTGGCTGGCCAGCAGCTTTTCTGTGAACTGCGGCAAAACGACGAGAATTCTCCTGTCAGATCCCAGATCCCAGCTCGCGGTTTAGAACACTTGGAGGTTTGCCATGAAGTTTGTTGGCAGGAAGATGCAGGAGTCCCTGTAACATTGTGGGTGCCGTCCAAGCGCTTAAGCCACAAGGTTTTTTAGGAGTAGTCAGGTGTCCAAGAACCAGAAGGAGCCTCATGTTTTTTGTCGTGCACACTCGAGGCAGAAGGGGGCGCAGGCGAGACTGTTATGAAAGCAGGCTGCTGGGACGAGTCCCTATTTTTGGTTTCCTGCCTGGTTGCACTTCCTGACCCCTTGCCAGAAACCAGTTTCCCACTAGGGAGGGCAGCAAGCGAATGCCCTTTCTTCTGTTGTAGCAGTAAAGTGCGGAGCAGGCTGATGTGCTGTTGAGATAAGTATCACCTGGAAAGATGACTCTCCCCACCCAAGTCCTCAGCCCAGCTTTTTCTTCTCTGTCTTTACCTGCCCCAGGAAGAGGGGAGACTGTGCCTATGAATGGACCAGTACCTCCAGCCACTTCAACTCTGTATTGCCATTCTCTTAATGCATGAATAAGACCATACACATAGCTCATTAAAAAGGGTGCACTTAGGTGTGTGCATGCTTGTTTTAATCATCTGAACTTTGTGAAGGTAGAGATGGGATCTCAGTGTCTGAAAGCGATCCTCACCAATCACCATGCCCTAAAATGTTCTGGAAGGCTGTGTTGGGTTTTGCGTTGCATTTTCCATTTAGTTAGCACATAACTAATTGCCCTCTGTCTCTGCTGACCTCTCAAAGAAGATGGCTCAGTTGCCTTTTAACGAGAAAAGAATCCTTGGATAGAAAAACTTCTTAAGGACGCCTGGGTGGCTCAGTGGGTTAAGCCTCTGCCTTCAGCTTGGGTCATGATCTCAGGGTCGTGGGATCGAGTCCCGTATCGGGCTCTCTGCTCAGCAGGGAGCCTGCTTCCTCCTCTCTCTCTCTCTCTGCCTGCCTCTCTGCTTACTTGTGATCTCTTTCTGTCAGATTAAAAAAAAAATTTTTTTTTTAATTAAAGAATTTTTAAGATTTAATTCAGCACATACTTCATCCAGGCACCTTTGTGGGCCTGATGTGGTTTCCAGACACTAACATGCCCCCACAGTCTGCCAGGCTTATGCCACCCACGAATGTTAATTATGACTGAGAGGGGCCCACTTTGTGCAACCTGAGAGCTCCCTGGTGAACTCTGCCACAGACTGGCTCTTCTGGATTTGCTGATGAAAAGGCCTTTGTGCAGAGGAGTTACCTTAGGTACCCTCCCTCCTGTGAGGCTGACTCCTATCCTTTCCCTAAAGGCATTTCTCTTGCAGAAGACAGGGAAAGCAAGTTTTTGAGTCTTGGAGATCCATGGGGAAGAAGAGTCAATCTCTTTGTGTAATACATTTTGTTTCTGTTTCATTTCTAAAACTCAGATAACCTCCAAAATATGCATGCTCATTCTGGATATACCTCAGTCATTGTCTATATGTTTTATTACTATACCTACTGACTTTTCTGCCCCTCCCAGCAAAGCCTTCCTGCTCGTCTCTGCCCTCCTACGTCCTCATTACACATCTTTTTTTTCTTGCATTCCCGCTACTGAAGATAGTTGAGTACCAGGGGATCCAGCTGTGGGTATCTAGATGCACTTCCTCATGCTTGTGGCTTAGAGATTTCCAGTGGACTTGGCTACCTTGTGGGATTAGTTGCAGCTGCCTAGTTGAGAAATCCAGACCAAAGCCCAGAGGTTTGACCCAATGAAAAACCAGAGGACAAAGCTTCTTTGATCTGTCTCCACGTGGGGCCCTCTGCACATAACGTGTCCTGCTTCCAGAGTGTACAGATGGAAAAGCATGAATGGGTCCAAAAATCACATCACACGCACACGCACACACGCGTGCCACCAAAATCTGACTGAAATCCGGGCCTCCCCAGTAGTGGAGCTGTATTCTGAAATAGACTTTCTGTGGCATTCTGAGGAGTAGAGCTCTCAGCAGTCCTGGTTCTGTCTACATAATGGCATGAATCAGCTGGGACACTCATTCATCCCCTTCACAAGGGAAATCACTTCGAATTAGAGGACTTTTCTCCATTTAATGCAAAAGAATGGAGAAGTGGCTCTGTTTCATTGGTCACAAAATCCCACCTTCCCAGATTGTGGGTTCAGAGAACCTGAGAAGCAGGATTATTTTAGCAGGTGAGGTCAGAATTCAGGTTTATAGATTACAGCAATTTAGTCTAGAGGGCGCCTCTGGAAACACTACAGGCCAGTGATTCCAAAGACTTACTGTCTCCAAATTTGGGGTGTGTGTGGCCTTTTAGGCTCCCTGTGAAGATAGAAGAGCACAATGGGGTGTGTGGCAGGGCAGGGAGGTACGGGCTGTGATCTTAAACTGGGTTCTCATCGGATCCCTTCACTTTCTTCACACATAGTCGGTCTTCTCCATCCCTCCTTCCCTCCCTTTCTCCCTCTTTCCCTCTCTCTTGGAGAGTAGAGAGTGGGGTGAGGCAGGGCGGTAGAGCAGAGGAGAAATCATTGAAGAGATTGGAGGCCCTGTGGCTACACTGAAAATTCCACCCTTGGGGAGTGCTGCCTGGCCTTGTGCTCTAGTCCCCTGGGAAGTCTGCTGGTGAGGGCGAGGACCGCATCTGTACTAGTCATTACGTACCTCCAGTGTCTGGCATAAAGCAGGTCCTCAGTAAACATTTGTGATATGACTGTTCTTAGTTTTTACATTTTATTTCTAAGTGACAGGAATAATAAAAGAACTCCCTGTATCCTTTCCCCCAGATATACCAATTTACATTTTGCCCTATTTTCATCCTACTCTGATTCAAGGGGAGTAAATTGGCATGTGGGAGACAGGATGCCTCTTAACCCACTAACACTTTTGTGTTTATTTCCTCTGAGCAAAGGCAGTCAGTTCCATCATCCCTGTTACTCAAAAGCAGGAAGTTCAATGCTGACAGCATGCTGGGGTCTAGTCCCTTGGTCCCTAGTTGGTGTGCGCCAGCATAGTCTTTAATGACAGCTGCCCCCAGTCCAGGATCCTGTGCTGAAAGTTGCTGTCCTGTTTGTAGTCATCTTTCGTAATTGGCATCGTTCCTTGGCCTCCCTTTGTCCTTGGATCTTTGCCATTTTTGAAGAGCACGGACCAGTGGTTTCTGTGGGCCCTGTCCTCACCTCAGGGTGTGTCTGAGGGCAACTCCCTCATCTCCTTTATCGTCCTTGTCGCCTGGTATGTTGTTGCTTTTGCTTGCCTCAAAGCCTCCCTCCTGTCTTCCTGCCCACCCCCCCCAGGTGGAGAAGATCCGCCAGGTGAAAGCCAAGTCCCTGTACCTGCAGGTGGAGAAGCTTCGGCAGAGCCTCAACAAGCTGGAGAGCACCATCAGTGCCGTCCAGCAGGTGCTGGAGGAGGGCCGGGCGCTGGATGTCCTGCTGGCCCGGGACCGCATGCTGGCCCAGGTGCAGGAGCTGAAGACCGTGCGCAGCTTCCTGCAGCCCCAGGAAGACGACCGTGTCATGTTCACACCCCCTGACCAGGCCCTGTACCTCGCCATCAAGTCGTTTGGCTTCGTTAGCAGTGGGGCCTTCGCGCCACTCACCAAAGCCACGGGGGATGGCCTCAAGCGTGCCCTCCAGGGTAAGGTGGCCTCCTTCACAGTTATTGGCTACGACCATGATGGGGAGCCTCGCCTCTCTGGGGGCGACCTGATGTCAGCCGTGGTCTTGGGCCCTGATGGCAACCTGTTTGGTGCCGAGGTGAGCGACCAGCAGAACGGGACCTACGTGGTGAGTTACCGGCCGCAGCTGGAGGGCGAGCACCTGGTGTCGGTCACCATGTGCAACCAGCACATCGAGAACAGCCCCTTCAAGGTGGTGGTCAAGTCAGGCCGCAGCTACGTGGGCATCGGGCTCCCAGGCCTGAGCTTTGGCAGCGAGGGCGACAGTGATGGCAAGCTCTGCCGCCCCTGGGGCGTGAGTGTGGACAAGGAGGGCTACATTGTCGTGGCCGACCGCAGCAACAACCGCATCCAGGTGTTCAAGCCATGTGGCACCTTCCACCATAAATTTGGCACCCTGGGCTCCCGGCCCGGGCAGTTCGACCGGCCAGCTGGCGTGGCCTGCGATGCCTCCCGCAGGATCGTGGTGGCCGACAAGGACAATCATCGCATCCAGGTCTTCACGTTTGAGGGCCAGTTCCTGCTCAAGTTCGGCGAGAAGGGAACCAAAAATGGGCAGTTCAACTACCCTTGGGACGTGGCGGTGAATTCTGAGGGCAAGATCCTGGTCTCTGACACCCGCAACCACCGGATCCAGCTGTTCGGGCCAGATGGCGTCTTCCTGAATAAGTACGGCTTCGAGGGGGCTCTCTGGAAGCACTTTGACTCCCCCCGTGGTGTGGCCTTCAACCACGAGGGCCACTTGGTGGTCACGGACTTCAACAACCACCGGCTCCTGGTCATCCACCCTGACTGCCAGTCCGCGCGCTTCCTGGGCTCCGAGGGCACGGGCAATGGGCAGTTCCTGCGCCCACAGGGTGTGGCCGTGGACCAGGAGGGGCGCATCATCGTGGCCGACTCCAGGAACCACCGCGTGCAGATGTTCGAGTCCAATGGCAGCTTCCTGTGCAAGTTTGGCGCCCAGGGCAGTGGCTTTGGGCAGATGGACCGCCCGTCCGGCATCGCGGTCACCCCCGACGGGATGATTGTGGTGGTGGACTTTGGCAACAATCGGATCCTCATCTTCTGATCACGTTCTCTAGGCTTCTGTGTTTGGGCTGTGCGTGCATCTCTCTCTCTCTCTCTCTCTCTCTCTCTGTCCTTTTGAATTTCAAAGAAGAAACAGTCTCAGGGAAATTTCTTTTTTTCTTTTGTTTAAAAAGAACAAGAAGAGTACAACATTGCTTAAGTCCTACCTCATCTTTATTTTTTTACAGATGAATGTACTTATCTTTTCTGCAGGGATTGAGCCTGTGACGTGATAATTTCTATCTACCTCATAAATCTTTACATTTCCTTCTCCAGCAGGCCCTCTGCCCTCCTCCCCACCCTCACTCAGCGGAGTTCACGTTCCCCTCTGACCCGTTGTGGGGCGTGATATGCACAAGCCTGGTGTCTCTGTGGCTGGGGGGGCACTGGGTGTGTGGTGGGGTGTACTCTGTAGATTGAGCCAAGGAAACATGAAAGAACTACTAAGTAAAAACAAAAAACCAAAAAAAAAAAAAACTATAAAATGTGGAAAAATAAGGTTTAAAATGCTGAGTTGTAGAGTATTTGTGTTCTGGAGAATACTGTGTTACGGGATTAGATTGTGTTGTGATCTTGATCTTTTTAAGAAATCTTTTTTTGAAAATTTTTTTTTAATGCTGCAACAGAGAACTTTTCTGTGTTCTCCTTTAATACCTCAGTGTGTTTATCACCCTGTTCAGCATCTTTTTCTTATTCTTAGAAGACGTGGATGTGGATGTGGCTGTGGCTTGCAGGCCAAGAAAAGCAGACTATTCTATTCATGTTTTAGGGTATGTAATCTTTGCTTCTTTTTAAGGGTTGGTGTGCATGTGTGCCTGCGTGCGTGCGTGCGTGTGTGCATGCGTGACTGAGCCGTCTACACCAACATAGTAAAGCTGAGGAGCGTACACCACCACCCAAAGAAACTTTTCTTTCACACTTCGGTTTCTAAAAAATAGATGTAGCTTAGGATTTTCGATTAAAAGTATTCTCAGAAGTTAAGTATTCTTAGCTTGTTATTGTTTATAAAGTTCATTGGAAGGAAGAAGAAAATCAGCCTCATTCTCAGAAAGAGGGTGTCAGACCTGCCCGGCCTGTGGACTTGAGTGTGGGCGGATGTGCATGTGCCGAGGTGGTCCGTAGAGAGCATGAGAAAGCAGCAGACTACCCCCAATGTCTGCGGGAGGGTGGAGGTCAGTCCCTGACCCCAGCTTGAATGTTGTTCTGTCGATAATGTTAGGTGTTTCTTTTTCTAAGAAGAATAGGCCAAGGAATGAACTTTTCCTTTAAAAGCACAATTTTTTTCCTGCTTTGGAAGTTCAGGGAAGTAGAATGTTTGAAAGTCAAATGGATAGGAACAACCCATCCCTACACCCTCTGCTCGGGTCCGTCTTCCAGAGTGGTCTGCTCCCGGGCCATGCAGTAGGACCTCATGGTTAACGTGAATTTACTCCCCAAAGGCCTTTGAATGTAAAAAATTTGTAGACCAAATTGTCCCAACCCAAAATGTGGGATGTAATATCTTTGTTAAACCTCTGTCTCGGTACCAAAGAATGAAAATCGAAGCCAGGCTCCCGCTGCAGAACTGTGGGATGGCGTCCGTCACTTTACAGGGTTGGTTTGCAGTAAGCTGGACTTGGGTACAAAGCCTTGTGCTTCTGGGCATTATCTGTCTTTCAAGTGGAAAGTAGGCAGAGCTGATCTGCTTACGAGAACCTGTGTGGGTCCCTGCATTCCCCCAGGTACTGAAGGAGAACCAAATTCTGGAGGAGCGTGCCTCAGGAGCCAGAGGTGCTCTCAGATGACGGGGGCTACCAGGGAAACCTCTTGTTCAAACAGAAGGACTAACATCAGTTTCTGTTCCTGTATTTTGGAGAAATTCCCCTTGCAGTGGAGATGTAGTTTTAAAGGAACTGGAAGAAGGAACTTGTGGAGCAGTTCATTTTTGTCATCCCAAAAGAAAAGGAGTTGATGGGGGGAGTGAGCAAGTCAATCAAATTGGGTTTTTTGTCCCACCCACCCCCCTTTTTGGGGGGCAGCATTTACCACTTCAGGGTACCCTGTGTCGTCCTTGCTTTAGTTCTGGGGTTTCTGAATGACCAAAATGGGAACAAACTCATTTCATAAAGGAGAACTGCATGCAATACAGGATCCCAAAACTGGAAAGTCGTGTCAGACTGCTCCCTCCCAGCTGCTGTTTTTCAGGGCAAGGAGGCTTCAGGAAATCTTACTTTCTAAGACCACCTTTTCTTTTGCTGAAGCATTTATTTTTTAATTCTTCCCCAGTTCCTATTCAGTGGCCTTTTATTTGCCCCTAGGTTCTATGTTCTTTGGTGAAGACTTTGTGTAATTAAACCATTTTTATTGTTTTTTATTTTGGAAATAACTTGGTGCTGATCTTCCTCCCCTCCACCCCTCAATCCCCACCCACCCCCAGCCACCCAACAAACCACCCTTTAAACACCAAAGACAACTGGTTTTAAATGCTTACAAAATTTTATTGAAGAAATGGATCTTGAAATTTCTTAGAAGCGTTCTCAGAAACCCGGGATGAGTTACTTTGGGTAGTTACTACCTTTGATTCTCCCATCTTCACTCTGATCTGTCCTTCCCAGTGTCCCCCGGATGTGGGGGAATCATGGGACCTGAGTGAGAAATTTTTTTGGTGAATAGCAGTAACATAAAACTGTGTAGTTAGCATTTCTCTGTGGATTTGGTTGCAAAGCCAGGGTTTCCACACTTGACTGAAATGATCGGGTCTTAATTAATAGACTGACCAGTTTGCAGGCTCAAAGCTAGTAGGTCCTCCCCTGAAATGAGTTAAGTGTACGATGCTGCCTCTTTCCTCTCAGTAGTGGTACATCTCCTCACCTTTTCTGCACCCAGAACTGTGCATCACGGCCATTTGAGAAATGTGGTCACACATGGGAAGCTTTTGTTTTTAAAACACTGGCCATCTGTGGCTGCCCATGATTGACTCCTGACCCACAGGGACTGGTGCGAAGCACTTTGGAGTGTGTTTATTGTACGATGTGGAATGCTCCAAATCAAGGAAAGAGGAGAAAAGCCAACATTTGGAACTCTAGTGTGAGTGAGGCTGATGAAAATTGGGGTTTTTAACTGGCTATCTCCTGCCTGTCGAGTGATGCTAGGGTGGGTAGGAATTGGGTGGATGAGGAGGAGAGACTTGAACATGGTGAAAAGAAAAGGTTGTAGGGACTACGAGAGAGGAGTATAAACTGTTTCTGTTAAGTCGATGAGGTATTCAGCCGGTCATTCCTATGTGTGTCTCATCTGGGCAGGTGGCGGGGATGGTGCAGGAAATGAGGTCAGTGTGTGTGTGGAGATGCCAGTTGGATTTGGATATGTAAGTCTGGGTGTTGAGATGGCTAAAGGACATCTAAGTAACCCACAAATAAAAACCACTTTTGGTTGACAGTTAACATTTCAAAAGTGTTAGTCTTAAAAAAAAATTTTCTCTGTAAATTTGTTCACAAGAAGCAATACTGTCTCAAACCTCTGCTCTCTGGTGGCTGGCAATTGGCACGAGAGTTGGCTGGAGCCCAGTGGCCCAGGCAGGATGCAAGTGCACTAATCTTTGATGAATGGATGCCCTTTTAAGTCTAACTTATTTGGGGAAACACCTACAGGGGTACCATAAACAGAATCTAAATTGTGTGTTGGGCCAAAAAAAAGTTGCCAGATTTGAGGCACTTTGTGATGGAGCTATAAGAGAATGGCTTGAGATTGGCTCAGTCTGTTTTATTCTAGTTAAGCCAAAGCTTAATTTGAGGAGGGAAGTCTTTTTAGGCTTGAAGCAGCAGAATACTGTTTCTGTATGTGTCTTCCTCTTTGGAAGATTCTACAGTTGCTGTGTTCTGTTAGGTAGTGAGAGATATGCCAAAGTTCTAGGCTTGTTTTTTCTGTTTAAAAACAAAAATCCAGTGGTGCCAAAAAAGTATGTAGGTATTTATTTAAAACCTCACGAATTTTCCAACAGTCTGGGGCTGTATAAAAGTCAGACTCTCATACTTGGCTCGCACGTGAGGATATCGTAGAGCAAGGACCTCCCGAGGCCTCGCTCTCCCTGGCTTCCTGCGGGCCGGGGGCACAGGACACACACAGTAGCTCCACACCACACCGTTTGCTTTTGTTTCGTTTCTACCTCACTTTTGGCGAGAGTCATCTACCTCATGTTCACATCTGATGGGTCTCTGAAAAGCATAGTGTTAATCCACAGGGGTGTGGGCAGGAGTGGGAAGCCACCTTTAGCTCTAGAAGAAAACATTTTGATAAATCCAGAACTGATTTCTCCCATGAGAAACATTTGATTGATCTTGAAAAAGAAACCTCGAAACCAAATATTCCTGTACTCAGGCAAATGTCATCCTAAATCCCAAGTATTACTTACCAATCTGCCCCCCCCCATAGGAATTATGTTGTTCAGTATTATTGAAACTACTGGTTCATCTGACCTATTTGAGGACTTAACCTGCAAATAAAGACCTTTAGGTCTCTTTCTCTCTTCAAGAGAAAAATATTTTGTATTTTGAATGTCTGCAAATCTACCCTTTTCAGAGCAATTCTAAGGTCTAGTTGTTGGAAACATCAAATATTTGAAGGGAATACGACTCCTTTAGACTTCGTGATTGTATCTGTACCTTTTCTGGACCCAGCAGGATGTTTATCACCAGGCCATTTCGACCATCATTGCTTTACTGAGCGGTGACTGGTGGTGCATGTTGCTCTTTCATTTTGTGTTTAATTTGTTTTCTACCAAAGGTAACATGTTGACGGGTTGTTCTTTTTTTTTTTTTTTTTTTGGTTTTTGTTTTTAATTAAATACTTGATGAAGTTGAAGCACATTACCATGATATACTGTATTGCCTCTCCACCTCTCTTACTCCCCTCGTTTTTGTTTTGTTTTGTTTTGCTTGGAAGAGAGGGTCCTAAGACCACTGTAATGATTGCGGAATTGGTTTAAAATGTCACAGTGAAGCAGTACCTCAGTGATGTCTATTTTTTAAAAACTGATCTTACGGGTTAACAAGCCAGCCTGGTGGGATGTTTTCCATCCATCATTTAACCAGTAATGGTTCTAAAAGTTTTGTGTATCCACATGGTCTTAGACCTCCTTTTAATGATTGTATTAACTTACAAGCTCAGGTAGTATTTTTCTTAAGGCTCTATCTCGGAGCACACTGACTGAATGTTAACGTGTGTAGCAAAGTGTTTACTTTCTTTGAATAACCAGCTCTGGAATAGTTCTTTGTTTCTAGCAGTCTGTGTAGTTTTTCTTCAGAGGAAGATTTTTCACGTTTCTGGGGTGTTCTTGTTTTTAGGGTGGTATGGTTTCTTTCCTCCCCTGCCCCCATTCTTTTCCCCTAAAATCAATGCAGGTGAGAGGGTGGGTGGTGGGTAAGGGATGTTGTTTTTAACTAGCATGTTAGTTATAATTGGGTGGGTGGGTGGGTAGGGGTTTTTTTGTTTTGTTTTTGTTTTTGTTTTTTTAAATCTTGCTTGATACTGTCCATTAGCTGTCATGCCCAGTCAGCAAAATAATTTTTAAGTGTAGAACACATGACTTGTTTATTTTTTGTTTTTTGTTTTTGTTTTGTGGGAAAGGTGAATGCAGAATTGGAGAGATTAACATGGGCATGTTGCCTGATGTTAGGATGACTAAGTTAAGCCTTTAAAAAACTTTTTTAATTTGTCCAAGGCAGACCTCATGTAAGGAATACGCACCACCAGACTAACTCTCCGGGCCACAGAAGCTCCTGCAAGCCCATCTGGGGTGCTGACTGCCTTTTGACACTTTTTAAAATGGGCATTGCAGTGGTGGTGCAGATCCTATCAATTAAGTGAAGAATGGGGGAGCAAAGATTTCCTCCCAAACCTTTAAAGTGGTTTTTTGTTTGGGGTGTGTTTTTCCACCCTCTGAATTTTTACTTTTAAGTCTTAGATGTTATCCTGCAGGCTGCAGGCATGACAGGCAATGAGCAGGTGAAGAACCAATGGGAAGTGTTTGAAAACTCGTGTGTTAGCTAACAAGGCTTCTGAATGTATCACTGTGGTCCACAGAGAAGGCTGGAGAAGGTAGCAAGGAGATGCTGTATCAGCTACTGCAGCCTTAAAATAAAGTTGGTGTCTCTTTGGACTTTAAAATTGTTCCTATGCAGCTTATTTTATTTTTGTTTAATCAAATAAACAAGAGGGTTTTCCATGGAAATCTGCATCTGTGTGATCCTTTAATCCAGAATGAACAAGGATGCATGTATTGTCCTCCACAGAAAGGGGATCTGTGAGGAGGGTGACCTGGAGGTTACGCTCTGGTATGGGCCACATTGGGTCCATGCAGGGTTTTCCAAAAAGGTGAACGCTAGTATTAAAATAGAGGAAATGCTAAGTAGCTTGAATGTTTCCACATCTGGAGTTGTGGAGTCTGGGGGTGTCGGGGATTTGGCAGCCCCAGGTCCATCTTCTGGGGAGTTCAGGAGCAGATGTCCCTGTAGAGGGTCGAGTGTTACAGTCCAGCTCACTGAAGTCCCCTTCTCCGTGGATGCCCCTCCCCTGCGGGTGCAGGTGCTGCCTGGGATGGAGGGGACCAACTTTTGGGGTCTAAACTTGGCCCTGGGGAAAAAGTGAATAGCTTACTCTTTGGCAGGGTACTGTAGATGCCAGGTGGATCAAGACTTCTTTTGAGCACAGCTCACTGGGAGACCTCATCTTTCATTGGAACTAAATGTTCCCCAACTTTGCTCACCTGTTGCCTGTGCCTCTTCTTAAGTAGCCCTGTGGTTGGAGGTGAGCAGTGCACTGGGTTCCAAGGTTCCATGGCTTTCCTCCTGTTCCGTGTCCCTTTCCTGCTGAGATAAGTGTTTATGGGGGTTCTAAGGTCTTACCTGCCAGTACAGGAACCACCTTGTGTAAGTGCCAAACATCAGCACCTGGTGTAGGGAACCGCCGCGCTCTCCTTCACTTGGTCCCATGTTGGCAGTGAGCATTTAAAGTTTTTGTGTACCTTCAGCCTTGAAATCGAGACACACTGTGAGTAGCAGTTTCCTGAAGACTCAAGCTGGGAATGTAACTTACTTCATGGACCCCGAGCCTCAGTCCCTGTTCTGTTTCCATTTCCAGGTCCCTCAGTTCTTTCCCTCTTAACCTCTAACTGAACACAATGGGGACATTCTCCAATGTAAAAAGTTGGATGGGTGTACTTTTTAAGGGAAAGGAATCTTCTTAATCCTCTGAAAGACTCAGGTAAAGCTGTTAAGAAAATAAGGCAGGAAGCACCCATTTCCGAGGGAAATGAGAAGGAAAGCTCTAGAATAATCAGTACCTCACCTTTAGTCCCCACCCCCAGTGCCCTCAGTCTCTTCCACTGAATGAAGTAGGCCTGGAAAGACCCAAACTTCTTGAGGGTAACTACTCTCCTTTGCAGCTGGCCACTGAGGCAGCCCTTCCGGAAAGTGAACAGCAGCTACCACCTGACATAAGAGGTCAATGGAACCCACATACATTGATGATGAGAATGTAAAATGGTGCAAACACTTTGAGACCCATCTGGTAGTTTCTCAAGCTGAGCAGGACCCAGCAGTGCCACTCTTATGTGTGTATCTGTGAGAGGATCGAAGACCTGTCCACACAAAACTAGTATGTGAAGGTTCATAGTAACTATTCATAAGAGCCAAGAAGTAAAAAATGTGAACTGATGACTGCATAAAGATGTATGTCCTTACCATGGAATATAACTTGACCATAAAAAGAAATGCAGTATTGACATCATGTTAGGTGGATGAACCAGGAAGATGTGAGAGAAGCTGACCAGGCATGATTTCACATACAGGAAATAGCCAAAGTAGGCAAATAAATAGACAAAGCAGATTACTAGTTGCCAAGAGTTAGTTGGGAATGGCAGGGACTGCTGTGGGTTTGGTTTTGTTTGTTTTGTTTCGTTTTAAAGATTTTATTTATTTGACAGATATGGCAAGTGGGGGGGGAGCAGGCTCCCTGCTGAGCAGAGAGCCCGATGCGGGGCTTGATCCCAGGACCCTGAGATCATGACCTGAGCCGAAGGCAGAGGCTTTAACCCACTGAGCCACCCAGGCGCCCCTGGGTTTGTTTTTTTAAGACTTGATTTTTGTTTTGTTTTTCAACACCTGGGTGGCTCAGTCTGTTAAGCGTCTGCCTTGGCTCAGGGTCCTGCTCAGTGGAGAGCCTGCTTCTCCCTCTGCCTGCTGCTTTCCCTGCTTGTGCACTCGCATGCTCTCTGACAAAATCTTTAAGAAAAAAGATTTTTATTTAAGTAATCTCTACAGCCAGTGTGGGGCTTGAATTTAGAACCCTGAGGTGGAGTCACATGCTCCACCCACTGAGCCAGCCAGACATTCTGGTAAAACATTTTATTTTTTGTAAAGATCTATTTATTAGAGCATGTGTGGGCACACAAGCAGGGAGCTGCAGGCAGAGGCAGAGGGAGAAGCAGGCTGAACACCTACAAACTCAACAGGAGACAAGAATAACTCCATGAACAAAAAAGCAACCACGTTCTGGAAGTTTCAGGTCTCTGATTTGTTTAGTGTGTATTTTTCTGGAGTTGTTACCCTTTCAGCATTTTGTTTTCTCATTCATCTATTCTTCTCTGGACAAAATGACAAAACAAAAAAAACTCCCCTCAAAAAAAAAAAAAAAAAAGCACTGACTACCAGGGACCCAATCAACATGGATGTTATAAGATGTCAGAACTAGAGTTCAGAATGACAATTATAATAGCTGGGCTGGGAAAAGGCATAGATGATACTAGAGAATCCCTTTCTGGAGAAATAATTTCTAACCAAATCGAAATAAAAAAGGCTATTAATGAGATGCAATCAAAAATGGAGGCTCTAACTGCAGGATAAAAATAAAAACTACTGGATCACGAGGGGAGAATTCGAGAGATAAGTGATACCATAAGATGAAACAACATTAGAATAATTGGGATTCCAGAAGAAGAAAGCGGGGGTGAGGGGGCAGAAGGCATATTGGAGCAAATTACAGCAGTGAAGTTGCCTAATTTGTGGAAGAAAATAAGCATCAAAATCCAAGGGACACACACAGCCCCCCTCAAAGTCAATAAAAATAAGTCAACACCCCAACATTTAATAGTAAAACTTACAAATCTCATTAAATCCTGAAAGCAGCTCAGGACGGGAGGTCTGTAATCTACAATGGCAGAGACATTAGAATGGCAGCAGACCTATCCACAGAGACCTGGCAGGCCAGAAAAGACTGGAACGATACATTCAGGGCACTAAATGAGAAAAATATGCACCCAAGAATACTATAGCCAGCTGGGCTATCATTGAAAATAGATGGGGAGATAAAAAGCTTCCAGGACAAACAAAAGAATTTGCAATCACCAAACCAGCCCTATAAGAATTATTGAAGGGGGTCTTCTAAGCAAAGAGAGAGCCTAAAAGTAACAGACCAGAAAGGAACAGACAGTACACTAGCTGTCACCTTACAGGCAATACAATAGTACTAAATTCATATCTTTTTTTCAAGATTTTATTTATTTATTTGACAGATATCACAAGTAGGCAGGCAGAGAGAGAGGAAGGGAAGCAGGCTCCCCACCGAGCAGAGCGCCCAATGCGGGGCTCGATCCTAGGACCCTGGGATCATGATCTGAGCCGAAGGCAGAGGCTTTAACCCACCAAGCCACCCAGGCACCCCTCATATCTTTTTCAATAGTTATCCTGAATGTAAATGGGCTAAGTGCCCCAATCAAAAGACAGAGGCTATCAGATTGAATAAAAAAACAAGACCCGGGGCACCTGGGTGGCTCAGTGGGTTAAAGCCTCTGCCTTCGGCTCAGGTCATGATCCCAGGATCCTGGGATCGAGCCCCACATCAGGCTCTCTGCTCAGCAGTTAGCCTGCTTCCCTCTCTCTCTCTGCCTGCCTTTCTGCCTACTTGTGATCTCTGTCTGTCAAATAAATAAATAAAATCTTAAAAAACAAACAAACAAACAAACAAGACCCAGTTAAGCGTCTGCCTTTGGCTTGGGTCAAGATGCCAGGGTCCTGGGACCGAACCCCATGTTGGTCTCCCTCCTCAGCAGGAGGCCTGCTTCTCCTTCTTCCACTCCCCCTGCTTGTGTTCTCTCTCTCTCTCTTTGTGTCTCTGTCAAATGAATAAATAAAATCTTTAAAACAAACAAACCCTAAAAAACAAAACAAGATCCATTGATACACTGTCTGCAAGAGACTCATTTTAGACCCAAAGACACCTCCAGATTTAAAGTGAGGGAGTGGGCATACCTGGGTGGCTCAATGGGTTAAGCCTCTGCCTTCAGGTCAGGTCATGATCCCAGGGTGCTGGGATTGAGGCCCACATTGGGCTCTCCGCTCAGCAGGGAGCCTGCTTACCCCTCTCTCTCTGCCTGCCTCACTGCCTACTTGTGATCTCTCTCTCTCTCTCTGTCAAATAAATAGAATCTTTTAAAAAAATTTTTAAAAAGTGAGTGGGTGGAAAACCATTTACCTTGCTAATGGACATCAAAACAAAACTGGGGTGGCATTCCTTATAGCAGGCAAATTGGATTTTATTTATTTTTCAAATTAGATTTTAAACTGAAGACTATAATAAGAAATGAGGAAGGACACTATATCATACCCGATGGATCTATCCAACAATTGTAACATTTGTAAATATTTATGCCCCTAACATGGAAGCAGCCAGTTATATAAGCTAATTAATAACAAAATCAAAGAAACACATTGACAATAATACAATAATAGTAGGGGACTTTAACACCCCCCTCACTGAAATGAACAGATCATCTAAGGAAAAGATTAACAAAGATATAAGGGCTTTAAATGACACATTGGACTAGATGGACATCACAGATATATTTAAAACATTCTATACCGAAGCAACAGAATAACACATTGTTCTTCAGTGCACATGGAACATTCTCCAGAATAGTTCATATCCCGAGTCACAGATCTGGTCTCAACCAGTACCAAAAGATTGGGATTATTCCCTGAATATTTTCAGACCACAATGCTTTGAAACTCGAACTCAATCCAAAGAGGAAAGTTGGAAATAACTCAAATACATGGAGGCTAAAGAATATCCTACTAAAGAATGAATGGGTCAACCAGAAAATTAAAGAATTTTATTATTTTTTATTTTTTTATTTTTTTAAAGATTTTATTTATTTATTTGACAGGCAGAGATCACAAGTAGGCAGAGAGGCAGGCAGAGAGAGAGAGAGAGAGAGAGGAGGAAGCAGGCTCCCTGCAGAGCAGAGAGCCCGATGTGGGGCTCAATCCCAGGACCCGGGGATCATGACCTGAGCTGAAGGCAGAGGCTTTAACCCACTGAGCCATCCAGGTGCCCCGAAAATTAAAGAATTTTAAAAAATTCATGGAAACAGGGGTGTCTAGGTAGGTCAAATAGTCCGAACCAGAAATGAACCCGAATAGCTAGAGCAACGTTGAAAAAGAAAACCAAAGCTGGTGGCATCACAATTCTGGATTTCAAGCTCTATTACAAAGCTGTCATCATCACGACAGTATGGTACTGGCACAAAAACAGACACATAGATCAATGGAACAGAATAGAGAGCCCAGAAATGGACCCTCAACTCTATGGTCAACTAATCTTCAACAAAGCAGGAAAGAATGTCCAGTGGAAAAAAGACAGTCTCTTCAATAAATGATGTTAGGAAGATTGGACAGCCACATGCAGAAGAATGAAACTGGACCATTTCCTTACACCACACACAAAAATAGACTCAAAATGGATGAAAGACCTTAATGTGAGACAGGAATCCATCAAAATCCTTGAGGAGAACACAGGCAGCAATTCTTCAGCCTCAGCCGCAGCTTCTTCCTATACAAGTCGCCAAAGGCAAGGGAAGCGAGGGCAAAAATGAACTATTGGAACTTAATCAAGATCAAAAGCTTCTGCACAGCAAAGGAAACAGCAAAACCAAAGACAGCTGACAGAATGGGAGAAGACATTTGCAAATGATGTATCAGATAATGAGCTAGTATCCAACCTCTATAAAGAACTAATCAAACTCAGCACTCAAAGAACAAATAATCCAATCAAGAAATGGGCAGAAGACATGAACATGAACAGACATTTCTGCAAAGAAGACATCCAGATGGCCAACAGACATATGAAAAAGTGCTCAACATTGCTCGGCATCAGAGAAATACAAATCAAAACCACAATGAGATACCACCTCACACCAGTCAGAATGGCTAAAATTAGCAAGTCAGGAAAGGAGAGATGTTGGTGAGGGTGCGGAGAAAGGGGAACCCTCCTCTACTTTTGGTGCGAATGCAAGCTGGTGTAGCCACTCTGGAAAACAGTATGGAGGTTCCTCAAAAAGTTGAAAATAGACCTACCCTATGACCCAGTAATTGCACTACTGGGTATTAAAACCAAAGATACAGATGTTGTGCTTTGAAGGGGCATGTGCACCCAAATGTTTAAGCAGCAATGTCCACCATAGCCAAACTATGGAAAAAGCCTAGATGCCCATTGACAGATGAATGGATAAAGAAGATGTGGTATGTATGTGTATATATAGCTAGATAGATAGATAGATAGATAGAAAGATAGATAATGGAATATTATGCAGCCATCAAAAGTATGAAATCTTGCCATTTGTAATGACATGGATAGAACTAGAGGGTATCATGCTAAGCAAAATATGTCAACCTGAAAAATACAATTATCATATGATCTCACCGATGAGGAATTTGAGAAGGCAGAGCATCATAGGAGGAGAGAGGAAAAAAGTGAAAGAAGATGAAACCAGAGAGGGAGACAAACCATAAGAGACTCTTTTTTTTTTTTTTTTTGAAGATTTTATTTATTTACTTGACAGACTGAGATCACAAGTAGGCAGAGAGGCAGGCATAGAGAGAGGGGGAAGCAGGCTCCCCACTGAGCAGAGAGCCCGATGCGGGGCTCAATCCCAGGACCCTGGGATCATGACCTGAGCTGAAGGCAGAGGCTTTAACCCACTGAGCCACCCAGGCGCCCCCCATAAGAGACTCCTAATTTCAGGCAACAAACTAAGGTTGGTGGAGTGGAGGGGCGTGGGGTGGGAGGAATGGGGTGGCTGGGAGATGGACATTGGGGGGGGCGTATGTGCTATGGTTAGTGTTGTGAATTGTGTAAGACTGATGAATCAGACATATACCTCTGAAATAAATGATACATCATGTTAATTTAAAAAGTCAAAATTCACTATTTAGAGGCATTCCATTAAAGAATAAGAAAAGGAATGTTTGTCATCTTAAAGATTATATTAGGGATTCCTATTTTAAAATGGAATAACAAATGAAAAATAAGGGAAGCACTACTGTTTTCAAATGGCATTTAGTTGGGAACATGAAAAATAAAAATCTGTAGTTAAAAAAAAGAAAACACATTCATTAACAAAAATACCATGTTTGTGTGCCATTCTTTTTATCAGTGAGCTTCACAAAAAATTGTCTTCCAAAACTTCTTAGATTCCTTTTTTCCCCAAGCCCATCAATGTATTTATACTGTTTATAATACATTTAGGTTCATTTGCTATTTTTTCTCTTCTGAGTTTTCTCCTACATTTTGGCTGAAGACAATTATTTATTTTTTGGTCATGTAAAACATTACCAGGTTCTACAAGCCAAAGCTACACACAAAGGTACACTGGGAGAAGCCTTACTTTCCCCCCATCCCAACAATCCCATTCCTACCCTCCCATTCCTTCCACCCTCCCCAACCACCCCCTGTAGGCACTCTCCTGAGTTTGTGGTTTATCCTTCTTGAATTTCTTTTTGGCACAAATGAGAAATACATAAATATCCTTAGATTCCTTTTTTCTCTACAGAAGGTAGCATATTGTATTCCTTTATGCTTTGCTTTTTTCATTTAACAAGTGTCCCAGAAGTCACTGCAGGGCAGCTCATAACGATCATCTTCATTCTTTTTCACAGCTGTATAATACTTCTTGGTGTGGTTGCCATGGTCCCTGCAACCACTCCTGCGTGTACAGCATTTAGATGGTTTGCAATATTTTGCAGAGACTAACATGAGGACCATGAAGAACCTTGTGCCTATCTTTTGCTTATTGGTGGAGATAGGTCTTCAGGGCTGGTTCCTAGAAGTGGGGTGGCTGAGTGAGTTTCAGTCTTCCTTACTAGTGCTTTGTTGCTGTTGTAGCTGTTCTGTGCTCCTTTTCCTTTCCTTCGTCTCATACTTCTTTTGGTTTGATTGAGGATTTTAAAAATTATTCTTTTTTGTCCTATTTTCTTTGAAGCTATACATTCCTTTTCTCGTTCTTATAGTGGCTACTAGTGATAAATCTATAACTCATGGAGCTTGAAGCCTATACAACTTCCAAGGCTCTTTTTATAAAAATATATGCACAGAATTATGAATACAAAAATAGGTATAAAAATAAATATGTAGAATGAGAAAAGTAGTCACTACTAATTATAATTTCTACAATGCTGATGAATACCACAATTATCACAAAATTAAAGGGAAATTTTATTATTAACTGTCAATGCATCTATAATAATTTCCCCCCATATATTTTTGGCTCCAAAGCCTTTAATTGCCTCTTCATAGGGCAATAATGTATTATCACCTCATGTTATTCAGAAGGAAAAGAAAAACCCTCTGGCAGGGTTGATTTTTAAATGTGTTTTTTATTCTTCATCATTTTAGAAACATTTCTTTCAGCTTCAGAGCTCATGCTTGTGAATGTCTCATCTAACTTGTTCAGTGTATTCAGGGTGGGTTGGGGGAGTGAGCCCAGCCGTGAGGAAACAGCAGTCCTGGTCAAGTTGTGCAGGGTGCGCATATGCATGGTGGCCCGTCAGGCAGTCCAGATCCCCTTGCTCTGGGATTCCTCTCCCTCTGCATCCTCCCTCCCTGTCTTGGACCAGGGGCAAAAACTATGAAAGTGGTCTTTGAGTGGGAAGCAAGGAAGCCTTTAGCATAAATCCTTCTTGGGGTTAAATATATGGTGTGCTTGCTGGGTGAGACCCTGGTGGGTTGTTTGCTGCTGACCAGACACAGTGAACGTGCTGGCCAACCAGCCACAGGCCTGCAGCTTAAGGACCACCACCAGGGCAAGGCTGACTCCCTTCCTGAAGGACACAGAAGATAGACCTCGTTGGCTTCATGGTAAAACTGCCTCTGGTCATTTTCCAACAATTTTGGAAAATTTTCAGTCAGCATTTTTTTTTTTTTTAAGGGCCCCCCCCCCCCCCCCCCCGCGGCCCCCCCCCCCGTTGTGGGGCTTGAATTCACATCCCTGAGATCAAAATCGAATGCTCTACCTCCTGAGCGAGCCAGGCGCCCCAGTTACTATCTTTTTAAATATTGCTTCTGCCTCTCTCTTCTTAGGAGTCTTATTAAATGTATGCTAGATCTTCTCTTGTATCACCTGTATCTCTTACCTTCACTTCTGTATTTCCATCTTTTGTCTTTCTGAGCTTCATTTTTAGATTTTTTAAAAAACCTGTCTTCTAGTTCATAATATCTCTCTTAAGTTGTGTCTATCCTGTTATTAAACTCATCTATTGAGTTCTTAATTTTTAGTTTTTATATTTTTCAGTTGTTGAATTTTAATCTGCTATATCTTTTTCTTAATTGTGGTAGAAAGAATAACATTAAACTTACCATCTTAACCAGTTTTTAGAAGATTTATTTATTTTGGAAAGACAGAGAGATAGAGAGCACAAGCTTGGGGAGAGGCAAAGGGAGAGGGAGAGAAATCCTCAAACAGACTCCCTGCTGAATGCAGGGCCTGACATGAGGTGTGGTCCCACGACCCTGAGATGAAATTAAAAGTTGGATGCTTAACCTACCGAGCCACCCAGGCACCCCATCTTAATCATTTTTAAGTGTACAGTTGAGTAACGTTACATATATTCACATTATTGTACAACTGATCTCTAGAACTTTCTCATCTTGTAAAATTGAAACTCTATACCCATTAAACTCTATATCCATTAAATTCTATATCCATTAAACATTAAAATCTCCCCTCCCGCACCCCTTGGAAATCACCTTTCCTTTCCACTTTCTGTTTCCATGATTTTGGCTACTTAAGGCATTTCATATGAATGAAATCATCCAGTATTTGTCTTTTTGTGACTGGCTTATTTCATTTAGCATAGTGCCCTGGCAGCTTACATGTAGCATGTGACCAGATTTCCTTCTTTTTATGGCTACATAATATTTCACTCTATGTACATACCATATTTTTTAAGAGAAATTTTCCTTTTTTAAAAAATATTTTATTTATTTATTTAGCAGAGAGAGACACAGCGAAAGAGAGAACACAAGGAGGGGGAGTGGGAGAGGGAGAAGGAGAAGCAGACTCCCTGCCGAGCAGGGAGCTCAATGTGGGGCTTCATCCAGGACCCTGGGATCATGACCTGAGCAGAAGGCAGATGCTTCAGCAGACAACTGAGCCACCCAGGTGCCACTGTTTTTCTTTGTCAAGACTGTTTTGGCTATTTGGCATCTTTTGTGTTTCCATACAAATTTTGGAATTGTTAGTTCTAGTTCTATGAAAAATGCTGTTGGCATTTTGATAGAGATGGACCTCCTATGTTGTTTCATAGTGCCCTCTCCTCAGCACAAACACTGTTTGCATTCATAGTGAGGAATGAATAGTAAGTAGATGGTGTGGAGGTTACCGTGTTCAGGGACATAAGCCAAGTCCTTATGGGGACTAACTTCATGCCTGACCTGGAGCTTTCTTCATTTGAGTGGGGCCCATGTTCCCACCTGCAAAGGATTTGGGTGTGTTGGCTCATTCTTTCTAATTCTTCATATTTAGGAAGTGGTAGTTTCATTTAGGCATTGTCTAGAACAATTTATAAACCAATTATAGTCTTCCCAATTAACTAACCATTTCCAGTGGTGATCTTTTTCCCCTTACAAGACTATGATTTATTATTTTAAGGCAGGGTTATGACTTACATTTACTCTTGACTCTCTGTGCCTAGCCTAGTGCTAGAATGAAGGTACTTCTGGAAGAAGTGAGGAGATTGAGAAGGTAGCCCTTTAAGAGGAAGATGTATGGAGTTTGGAGCTGTATTTGGGAACAAATACTGCCAGCATCATTGAGAAATGTGAGTGCGACCTTTTTAGCCCAAAGTCATACAGACTCATGGTTTGAGCTGGGTATTTACACATTTATGCCTGGTGGGTTGTGTGATGTGAATGTACTTTCCGCTCAACCAAGCCCTTTTGTGGCCTGCTAGGACAGGTGACCTGACAACAACTTTGTTTTCTTGGGTGGGGTAATTTCCTGGTGTTTCACTCAAAAGATGTCAACTTTGATTTTAGTGATTGAGGCTTATCTTGGCAAATTTTACAATCGAGCATTCCCAACATGTTTTAAAATGGCTATCATATATAACATCCAGAGTTCAATTTATAGTAATATGGGCTCTCCTTTGCTAGAGAAGGCTAAAGACAGTATTTTCTCTGGGCTGTGTTGTCACTGAATCTGAAATTTTTGATGTCTTGCACTGTGTTCTGGGCAGGATGAGACCATGCTGCCCGGGATTTCAACAGCAGCATTGACCACCTTCTCCCAGATGAGCCACTGGTTATCTGTGAGGGCCTGGCCTGGGGATGAGTGCTTAGTAAGAATTGGGGAGGAAGGGGCCTCTAGTCTGGACTGAGATCTTCTTATCAGGTTTGAGAACTCAGTTTAGGAATTTGCCCACCATGTTCAGGTTTGTCATGGGAATGAGGAGAGAAACAGTGAGGAATCCACCCAGAACACACTGTCCCACACCCCCCACGCAGGGAGGGCTGGGCAGGTGTGAGCATGTCAAGCTTCTCAGCCAATTCGAGCAGAATCCCTGAGAAATAGGCTGTGTCAGGATTCCAGCACTCTCTGTTACCGCTACACCCGCCACAAAACAACAGGGTCAACTCTCCTTAAAAGATCTCCCTCCAGAACATTTTTCCTAAAGCAAGGCAGACTCAGAGGCAGGCAAAAGCCAGCCCCAGAGGAGGAAAGAGTGCCGGAGACAGAGGAATGGCCCAGTGTGTGCCTTTTGTAGGTGGGGCGGTTTGCTGGGTTGGGACACAGGCCATGTAAGCACCCTTTGGTTTTGAAGAGCCATGCCCTACTCATTTGGGTTCTTTTCTCTTCTGCTTTAAGTATTTTTTTTAAAAAAGATTTTATTTATTTACTTGAGAGAGAGAGTGAGAGAGAAAGCATGAGAGGTGAGAGGGTCAGAAGGAGAAGCAGACTCCCTGCTGAGCAGGGACCACCCCCCCCCACCGATGCGGGACTTGATCCCAGGACTCCAGGACCATGACCTGAGCTGAAGGCAGTCGCCCAACCAACTGAGCCACCCAGGTGCCCCACCAACTGAGCCACCCAGGCACCCCTGTTTTAAGTACTTTCATTCTAGATCATGCCAGATCTACATGTGTCTGTATATATGACCATGAACCTAAAAGTTCATTTGCCTGTTTATCAATGCTCCAGAAATCCCTGCTGCCACCACCAAACTTAGCATGCAGTGGAATTGAACCCATCTTCTCTTTTTCCCACCAGCTGGTCTCTTAGCAGTGTCCTCGTGCCCGCCAGGGATGAGTCTGTTGTTCCCCTCACAGACTAGAGGCTTTGCCAATGCCATTTTATTTATTCATTAGTGCATTCAATAGTCAAATATTCAAATATTTTTTGACTTTTTGTTTTCTTTCTCATTTTTTATTAGCATTCATCACTAGCTTAAGTTATCTTGTTTATTTCATTGTCTTTTTTTTTAAGATTTTATTTATTTATTTGACAGAGAGAGATCACAAGTAGGCAGAGAGGCAGGCAGAGAGAGAGAGAGGAGGAAGCAAACTCCCTGTTGAGCAGAGAGCCCGATGTGGGACTCGATCCCAAGACCCTGAGATCATGACCTGAGCCAAAGGCAGAGGCTTAACCCACTGAGCCACCCAGGCGCCCCTAGTTGTCTTTTTTTAATCTCTTCCCCTTTTAAGAATCGCCTTCCCCTTTAAGGCTCATTCACAGCCCTCTTCCCAGTGCCTTTGAAGCATCTAGCATGAAACCCAAACAATATATAGTTGAAAAATGGGCAAACAAATCAATGTAAGGTATTTAGAATTTTGTAAGTAAGATAAATTTCAGCTAATTAAGGTTTGGCTTACTTCTGCCGTCACTTCACTCTATGCATTGTCTGCTCCAAAACAGATCTTTCTCGAATGCCTCTATGAGCCAGGCACTGGTCAAGGTGCTAGGGACACTGCAATGAACAACATGGACAAGACGACATGCTCCCTCATCACCTACCCACCAAAGCCAAGCTGCTGGGCTGAGCTCCAAGCTCCACCCCACCCCCTGCCCTGCTCCTCAGAGCCCATTCATCCTGCCCACAGGGGCCTGGATGATAAGGGAGCAAAGATGGCCAAAGTTTGGGAGCCTGGTTCCCCAGCAGGTGCAGGAAGCTGGGGTGAAGGTGGGAATCAAGAGACAGGCCCAGAGTGAGACAGAGTTAGGTGGCAATAGCTCGAGCTAAGAAATCCAGCGGGGAAAACATGCCAGTGGGGATCTGGAAGTCTTGTTGGTGGAACTGGAGGTGGGAAGGAATTGGGAAGTTCTCAGAGTCTCAGCAACTTGCCTGAAATCAGAAGGGAGCCAAGTAGGCAGAGAGGCAGGCAGAGAGAGAGTGGGAAGCTGAGCAGAAAGCCCGATGCAGGGCTTGATCCCAGGACTCTGAGATCATGACTTGAGCTGAAGACAGAGGCTTAACCCACTGAGCCACCTAGGCGCCCCTCTCTTTTTAATTTCTTAAGGAATCTCCACACTGTTTTCCAAAGTGGCTGCACCAACTTGCATTCCCAACAACAGTGTAAGAGGGTTCCCCTTTCTCCACATTCTCTCCAACACACGTTATTTACTGTCTTGTTAATTTTGGCCATTCTAACTGGTATAAGGTGGTATCTCAATGTGGTTTTGATTTGAATCTCCCTGATGGCTACTGATGATGAACATTTTTTCATGTGTCTGTTAGCGATTTGTATGTCTTCTTTGGAGAAATGTCTGTTCATGTCTTCTGCCCATTTTTTGACATGATTATCTGTTTTGTGTGTGTTGAGTTTGAGGAGTTCTTTATAGATCCTGGATATCAGCCTTTTGTCTGTACTGTCATTTGCGAATATCTTCTCCCATTCTGTGGGTTGCCTCTTTGTTTTGTTGATTGTTTCCTTTGCTGTGCAGAAGCTTTTGATCTTGATGAAGTCCCAAAAATTCATTTTCGCTTTTGTTTCCTTTGCCTTTGGAGACATATCTTGAAAGAAGTTGCTGTGGCCGATATTGAAGAGGTTACTGCCTATGTTCTCCTCTAGGATTCTGATGCATTCCTGCCTCACATTGAGGCCTTTCATCCATTTTGAGTTTATCTTTGTGTACGGTGTAAGAGAGTGGTCGAGTTTCATTCTTCTACATATAGCTGTCCAATTTTCCCAGCACCATTTATTGAAGAGACTGTCTTTTCCCCACTGTATATTTTTTCCTGTTTTGTCAAAGATTATTTGACCAGAGAGTTGAGGATCCATAACTGGGCTCTCTACTCTGTTCCACTGGTCTATGTGTCTGTTTTTATGCCTGTACCATGCTGTCTTGGTGATCACAGCTTTGTGGTAAAGCTTGAAATCAGGCAATGTGATGCCCCCAGTTTTGTTTTCTTTTTCAACATTTCCTTAGCAATTTGGGGGCTCTTCTGATTCCATATAAATTTTAGGATCATTTGTTCCAGTTCTTTGAAAAAGGCCGTTGGAATTTTGGTGGGAATGGCATTGAAAGTATAGATTGCTCTAGGCAGTATAGACATTTTAACAATGTTTATTTTTCTGATCCATGAACATGGAATGGTCTTCCATCTTTCTGTGTCTTCTTCAATTTCTGAAAGTCATATTCTTACTTAAAAAAAATATATCCTTCAATAGTAAGGTCCATCCCAGGGCCTTCAAAGGAGCCCATGCAAATTGCAAGTGAGAGGCCATAAAGGATGAACTTTACAGGTTTCGTGATAAATCTTCCAGTGGAATTAAAAATTCAGGTAATGTGTGCAACATGGATGGACCCACTTACATGGGATGGACTGAAGAAGCAAACACTGTGTTGAAAGAAAGCCAGGAGCAGTCTATAACCTGGAAAGCAAAAGAATACAGATTTTGGAGAATCAAATAATGGAAAACAGTATAAAATGCCATGGGTTCAAGGAAGAACCTAGAGGTGGCAATTTGCCTTGAAAATTAGGAGACCAAGCCTCCTAACTGATGGGAGTCTCTCCTTAATAGCAATATTAGGACAAGAGTGTGGAAATAGCCACGGCATGGGGACTGAATGGAGGTGGATAAAGCGAGTACAGTGAGCATGGCCTCTTATTGCTAATAAGTTGGCAATGAAAGGAAGGACTGAGATACCCCAATAGATAAGAGTAGATACATGGAGTTCAGTGGGATTTCCCCAGTGATATTTCATATTATCACGGATATTTCAGGTATCTAAGAACATCTAAAAAGAAGTTTTAAAGAAAGAAAAACAGCTATAATTTACAAGGAGATTACCATGATTTAGTTTCTACATATGATAGGTAAATGTGTATAACATTTAAATAATAAATAATGAGCCCAAGTTTTGAATATACATGAACACAATACAAATTAGAATCATACTATATATATGTACACATATATATAGTATGATATACACTTATACTATATATATATGTATATATATATATATATATATATATATATATATATAGTATCAGAATATACTCATTACTTTGTCATACCTGGGAGAACGTTCTCATTTACTGATCTTCCAGATCAGTAGCTTAAAGACTGTATAATATACTATGTTGTGAGTGTTCATAATCAGCTGATTCATTCTTTTTATTTGGCCTGGCCTTTAGACTTTTCACTGTTTTGATACTGCTGCCATGACTTTCCTTTACATTAATCTTCTTTTTTAAAGATTTTATTTATTTATTTTATTTTAGAGAGAGAGAGAGCATGAGCAAGCAGGGTGGTAGGAGGTGCAGAGGGAGAAAATCTCAAGCAGACTCCCTGCTGAGCGTGGGGCTTGATCACACCACCTTGAGATTATGACCTGAGCTGAAACCAGGTGCTCAACCAACTGAGCCACCCACGTGTCTCTCCTTTAATCTTTTCTTAAAAGATTTTATTTATTTGACAGAGAAAGAGCACAAGCTGGGGGATGGGCAGAAGGAGAGGGAGAAGCAGGCTCCCCACTGAGCAGGACCCTGGGATCACGGCCTGAGCCAAAGGCAGACATTTAACCAACTGAGCCACCTAGGTGCCTTCCTTTACATTAATCTTAATGATTAGTTCTAATCCATTCCAAAAGAAAAACTACCTTGAAGTAGAATTCTTAGGTCAAATAGTACATGTTTCTGGCCTTTAATACATATTCTCAAATTTCCCTATAAATAGGGTGACCCAGGCCTCTCACAAGTGTATGAGTGACTGTTTGCTTCTACCTCCCTTATCAATGAGAATTTTCATATTTTAAGAATATTTGCCAAGAAAAATACCAAGAATCTTAGCATTGGACAGGACATCCAGCCAAAAGGGACTTCAACCACTTTGTCAAATGCCCCCATGACATCTGGTTGTAATGGCAAAGAGCTAGTCTCTATAAAACGTCCAAAAGTGTCTCCTGTGATTAACCAGTTCCCCCAGGCCTTGGACCACCAAACAGCTACTCGACTGCTTAAGCTGGCCCAAATACAGACCAGAGAAAAGCAGGAGAAAAAGCGGAAATTGTTGGTTGTTGAAAATTGTTGAAAAGAAAGCTGCCAGCAAAGGGGATGTCCCAGCAAAGGGGATGTCCCAACTAAGAGGTCCCCTGTCTTTTGAGCTTGGGTTAATACTGTCACCACCTTAGTGGAAAACAAGAAGGCTCAGCTGGTAAAGATTGCACATCATGTGGATCCCATTGAGGTGGAGCTGTCTTCCTGTCTGCTCTGTGTCATGAGATAGAGGTTCCCTACCACACTGTCAAGGAGGAGGCCAGGCTTCCGATCCACAGGAAGTTCTGTACCACTGTTGCCTTCACACAGTTAACTTGGAAGACAAACGAGCTTTGGCTAAGCTGGTGAAAGCAATCAGGACCAATTCCAATGACAGATATGGTGAGATCTTCTGTGTCTGGGGAGGCAGCACCTTGGGTCCAAAGTTGGTGGTTCACATTGCCATGCTGGAAAATGCAAAGGCTAAAGAACTGGCCACCAAACTGGGCTAAGTGGCCGCTGTTGAATTTTCTGTACATAAAAGTAATAAAAAGCTCTCTTTCAAAAAAAAAAAAAAAAGAGTGGTGAACCAATAAGTTGGAGTCTGCAAAGGGATCAGGGCATTACTGGAGAAGAGCTAAGAGCTATTAGGACAAGTGGTAGGAAAATAGAAAGTGGTTTCTGGGGGGTAGGATGCTTGAAATGGACATGAAAGAGATGGCAAAGTAGACATCGACCCAATGAGATGCAGAAAGGATTGCTGACAATGAAGTTGAGGAACTGGGTCCAAGGTACTGGAGTGAACGTAAGTGATCATGGCTGAAAAGCACGATGTAAAGTAATGTAATGAAGGAGCAAGACTGTAAGCCAGGTGAAGAAGAGTGTTCAGTGAATGAAGGGATTGGCAGATTGTCAGTAGATATGACTGCAGTGTAGTGGTGGCAGAGTCTGAGGGCCTGCATTTCAGAGGAGATGGGCATTTGAGGGAGGAGGGCAGAGACATGACTGGGAAGGGGAAATGAGCTGCAAGGAGGTCATCATTTTCTCCACCAAATCCGCTGGAACCAGGGAATGTTTGAGAAAGAACAGCCACTCTTGAGAATATTAAAGTCTGGTCCTTAAGGGACAGAGAGATTTTAGTATTTAGTATGTTGAAAATGAAGGAGACACTGAGACAAATTGTAGAGGATATAGGAGTGGGGTGGGAGGTGCTCCTGATGAAAGTCATGAGGTCAAGGATGGACAGTGAAAGGGTCTGGGAATGTTGGGCTTCCAAAGTTCAGCTGCCCTCTACAGGCCAGTTGTCCCCCGTGAGATGTCTAGCCCAGTCCTCTCATTTCAGAGACAAAAATACTCACAATCCTGAGGGGAAACTACTGCAGAACTTGCTCCCTTCTCAGTCCCAGGTCCTGAATCTGGGATAAAGTCAGAAGGGTCTTCTTGTTCAGCACTCCTTGGAGGAGGGCCCTCCTTCCTGTTCCTCCTGGTATGGCGACCTCACTCTGCCCCAAGCCATTTTCTTCATGCTACAGAACACTTCCTGGGGCTTCCATCTGCTCTGTCCACTTCTGCCAATGCCTGCTTGAGCTGCCCCAAATCTGGAAGTGCCTGTTCCCAAAATGCCTTTAGGTAACAGAAGGTGCACTCAATCCCCCTCCCACTCCTCAGCTCCTGAACTTCTCGCATTCAGGTTAGGGAAGTGACAAGACCCTTTGTCAGGTTTATCTGCCTGACAGTCCAGCCACTCTAATGAAGTCTTGTCCATCTTCCTCCCTTCTACTGATGAGACAGCTGATTACAGAGAGGTCCATTCTCTTCCCTGAGGTCACTCAGCACGGAGGCTGTGAAACCTAGCTGTGAATGAAGCTCGGCCCCTGACCCCAAAGACCTTGCAAGTCGTTTCTCTGCATTTCTGCCCCCACTTCCTGGCTGTGTGACAAACTCTCAACGCAGGGCAATCTCAGTGCAGGATGACTACAGGTCAGATCCTCCCAGGCTGGTGGAAGCTTAGGGAGAAAGTGGCGTTGAGTTGGTCTTTGGATGAAGAACTGAAGTCAACTGGGAAGGAACGCAAGAGGGTATCTATGGCAGAAGGAACAGCGTGAAACAGGCTGGATCTTATGTAGTTCTCAGCCTCCTATTATTTATTCTCAGCGCTGAGGCCTGACAGAGCATAAGGGTGAGACCTGTAGATGTTCCCGTGGCTCTCGCCCGTGAACCCCTAAGACTTGCCTTTTCTTGGCCTTCACTGGCCACAAGGCTGGCACCCCTAGCACGTCACCCCAACGTCCCTTCCGCAGTTGTCTGGGCAGGATGTCGAAGGACGCGCCCCCGGGAGGCGCAACTTCGAGCTCATCTGGCTCTGATTGGCTGTGAATCTCGCGCCTTCAGGCCAGCCACTCAGAGGCGGCCATCAGTCCTCCCTTGCCTTTGATTGGCTGTGCTAAGCACGTGCTCAGATGCGCCCCCAGTTGCGACCTGAGAGCTGAGGCAACCGTTAACTGCCCACTGCCACCGTGTTCCTTTTCAGGCTCGTTGGGTACTGACAGGTAACTGGGCTGGGGAGCGGCGGGCAACCAGTCTCTGGGATGTGGGTAAGAGGAGGCCATGGGCCCCAGGCAGCAGCTCTCACCTGCCTTGGAGCACTGGAAGGCTGGAGAGCAGTCCTGCTGAGGGTCAACTGTCTTGTGACCTGAACTCATTCCCCCCATCCTCCAATCTGCCTCAGGGCATAGGAATCCCCTGGCTGGGGACCCTGTGCCCTTTTACCCCCTCAGTGACTCAGTAGCTGGGGGTGGACTGAGGGGTGTGGGCGGGGCTGTTGGAGCCCAAATCTTACCTGGCTTCTGAGGTTTATGGAGGGCCAGGGAGGATTAAGATCGGTAATCAGCCATTGATCCCCTTTGCAGTAATTGCATTTGCCCTTTGAGGAACATTAGGCCTCTTTTTTTTTTTTTTTTTTTTTTTAAGGTTTTATTTATTTGTCAGAGTGAAAGAATGACAGATCACAAGGGGGGGGAGCGGCAGGTAGAGGGAGAAGCAGGCTCCCAGCTGAGCGGAGAGCCGATGCTGTCGCGGGGCTGGATACCAGGATCCTGGGATCATGACCTGAGCCCACTTAACCGACTGAGCCATCCAGGCGTCCCATTTTGGTCTCTTCTTGACTTCACATGATACATTTGTTAATAATTAGAAAGTAATGCATATTTGGCTCTAAAGAGCTTGAGAAAAATTGTGTGTGAGCCTATATAAGGTCCCTTGAGTGCAAAGATAAAATTGGCTGGTGTCTACTATCCTTAACTGATTGGAAGGAAGATCTGCTAGGATTAACCTCCAAGAAGGAGCTGTAGCAGCGTTCTTGGAAGAAAAGAAAGAATGACTTTTGAGGTAGACGAAAACCATCAGAAACTCAAAAGATACCAAGGAAATGGGAGTTGTACCTCATAGAATGTTTCTAAGGGCCACATGAGAGAACACCTGACAACCACTAACCTGGTCTTAGTCTTTGTAATTTTGTCATTTCGAAGATGTTATAAAAATGGAATCTTATAGTTTGTAATCTTTTGAGACCCAGATTTTTCTTTTTCTTTTTCTTTTTTCTTAAGATTTTATTTGTCAGAGAGAGAGAAAGCACAAGCATGGGGAGGAGCAGGCAGAGGGAGAAGCAGGCTCCCCACTGAGCACGGAGTCGGACGTGGGGCTTGAACCCAGGACCCTGGGATCATGACCCGAGCCAAAGGCAGACACTTAACCAACTGAGCCACCCAGGCATCCCTAGACCATCATTTTTCATTTGGCTTAATTACTTTGCAGTCTGGTCAAATTTTTGCATGTATCGATACTTGTTTTCGGGAGAGGTTGGGGTCCTGAAGTGATATGGGCTGACTCTTCTTAGCCAGATCTGAGGAGAAGAAAAGATAGCTCAGAGCTCAGGCACTGGGTATTAATCTAGACTCCCATCACTTACCAGCTTTATGCTGTTGGCATGGCTGCTAATCTGTGCCTATCTCAGGCTCCCTATCAGCATATGAAAGATGGTGAAACAAACTACCTCAGAAACAAACAGTAGATATATGCTTAGTAAAGTGTTTATCATGAAGTAAACAGTAGTTCATCTGGTAGGATTCTGTTTTTGTTTTTTAATTAATTAATCAATTAACTTTTATTTACTTTTTTTATTAATTTTATTTTTTTAAACATAAAATATATATAGGATTCTGTTTTTATCCATGTTCTTCATCTCAATGTGAGAACGATTACCTCTCAATTACCATTATTATGCTCTGCCACAATAAACTTTTTACGATCTTCAAACAAGATGTCTGTCCTGGAGGGCACCTGGGTGGCTCTGTCGGCTAAGCGTCCGCCTTCAGCTCAGATTGTGATGTCCAGGTCTTGGGATTGAGCCCCACGTCCAGCTCCCTGATCATCCGGGAGTCTGCTTCTCCTTCTCCCTCTGCCCCTCCCCCTGCTTGTGCTCTGTCTTTCTCTCTCTCAAATGAATAAATAAAATCTTTAAAAAAAAATGTCTGTCCTTTTTCCACTCCTTCCCTCTGGCTCCATGGTTTTCTTTACCTTGGGAAATAGTCTTTAGCTTATGCATTCTTTATCTGGCCAATATAGCTCCCAAATATCGACTTTCTCAGAAAACATTGTTAACAGCTACTTTTCAACTGTAGAACAAAATTCTATCCAACTCTTTTCCAAATATTATGCTATCCTTTCTTTACCTCCCCCACTGATCTATGGTCTTTTATCCTGAGATAATAATTCATCTTTAAATCCCCATTGTCCAGCACACTGCCAATCATGTAAGAGATGCTCAGTATAAGTTGTTGAATCAGTGAATGAAAATTCTTATGTAGGAGAATTGGTCACACCTTGAATTTCTAGGAAAAGATTTATATTTGAAAGTATATGTGCATTTTAAATTGGTAAATTGCCCTGTAGCAGTATCATAATTTCTTTGTGGCTCTGTGATATTCAATCAAGTCATTATAGTTTAATTATATAGTATGATCACTTTGTAGAGCTTTATGGTGTGTTTTGTTTCATTACATATGTAAGCATTTTCATTTATTATATATAATCTTCAGAAACATAATTTCTTTAAAAAGATTTATTTTAAGTATCCTTTTACACCCAACGTGGGGCTTGAACTTACAGCCCTGAGATCAAGAGTTGCATGCTCTACCAACAGAACCAGCCAGGTGCCTTAGAAATATAATTTTGATAACTTAATATAGTTGTTGTTCCTCAGTTTAAGTGTTTCACTATTGTTGGGATTTCATTTGTTTTCTCTGTTTTGGCATTCTATATTCATCTGTACATAAAGTCATTTCTGTCTTTGGATTGTTTTCTTTTCCTTTCCTTTTTTTTTTTTTTTTTTAAGAATTTTTATTTACTAGAGAAACAGAACATGCGTGAGAGAGAGCATGAGAGGGGCCAGGGAGGGGCAAGGGAGAGAAAGAGGGAGAAGCAGGCTTCCCACTGAGCAGGGAGCCAGATGCGGGGCTCAATCCCAGTACCCTGGGATTATGACCTGAGCTGAACTGAAGACAGATGCTTAACTGACTGAGCCACCCACGCGCTCTTCTTTTTTTTTTTTTTTTGTAAAAAATTTAGTTTAGAGAGAGTGTGACCTGAGTGGGTGGGGGCGGAGAGGGGTAGAGGGAGAGGAGAGAGAGTATCCTCAAGCAAACTCCTTGCCGACTTGGAGCCAGTCACAGGTCTCAGTCTTCTGAGCCAGAGATCATGACTTGAGCCGAAATCAAGAGTCGAATGCTTAACCATCTGAGCCCCTGGATTGTTTTGAAAGAAAGATAACCAGAAATGGGATTACTTGATCATTTTAAGACATTTGATACATAGCATTAGCATGATTTTATTACCATTTAAACTATGGTGAATATGATAGACTAAAATGGTATCTCAGATAACTTTTTACATTTTCCATTTGCTGTAATATTGAAATTATTCTGTCATGATTTTTTACTAATTGCATTTCCTTTTTTGTGAGTTACCTTTTTTCCTTTTCCCCAATATTGAAGTCTTAGTGTTTTTCTTATACCTTTATATATAAACCACTTATATTGTAAAGATATGCTCTCAACATACAGTTTTGAGATTCTGTATGTATGATGTTGTTCTATGTGCTGAATGTATAGTATTTAACAATCAGGCAAAATTTTTACACTCATTTAGCTAATATTTAAAAGTATGAGAAAATAACACTTGGTCTTTGCCAAAAGGCCAAGAAGAGATAAAAGTATGAGAAAATAAGTAAGAAAATAGAATATTTAGTATTTTAAATATCAAAAAATGTGAAGAAAAAGAAAAGCAGAGTGAAGATTGAGAGAGCGTATAAGGGGGTTGAATTTTTCATTTGGATAACAATGGGAAAGTAATTTTTTGGTAAAAACTTGAAGGGAATGAGACAGTTTACATATCTGAAAGACAAGTATTTGAAGCAGGAAACACCAAATGTAAAAGACCTGAGGCAGCAACGTGCTTGGCATCTTTGAAGTAAAGGTAGACTGGAAAGAAAGGGGAGATAGTGGGAAATGAAGTTAGAATATTAAGGACAGATCATGTCATAATAGGGGTGCTGACTTTTGTATATATTTAATAGTTTCATTTAGATGTAATTCACATACTACTAAATTCAGCTTTTTAAAATGTACAATTCTGTGGCTTCTTGTATTTTCAAAGAGTTGTGCAATGATTATCACAATTTTATTTTTTAGTTTCAGGAGTAGAATTTAGTGATTTAACACTTACATACAGCACCCAGTGCTCCTCACTGCAAATGCCCTCTTTAATACCCATCACCCATTTAACCCATCCCTTCACCCACCTCCCCCAATTATTACAGTTTTAGAAACATTTTCATCACCTCCAGAAGGAACCTCATACCCGTTAGCAGTCACTCACTATTCTCTCACTCTTTTCTGCCCCAACCCTATATAACCATCTTTCTGCCTTTATATAGATTTGCCTCTTCTGGACATATATAAAACAGGAATAATACCTGTTTTTTTGTGACTGACTTTTTTTTTCACTTGTCATAATGTTTTAAAGGCTCATCCATGATGTGACATGTAGTAGTATTTTATTCCTATTTATAGTTGACTATTATTCCATGGTATGGATATACTACATTTTAATCTACTCATTACTTCAGGGACATTTAGATTGTTTACTCCATTTTGGCTACTATGAATAATGTTTCTATGAACCTTCGTGTGCAAGTTTTTATGTGGGTATATGTTTTTAATTCTCTTGGGTGTATACCTAGGTGTGGAATTGCTGGGTCATATGGTAACCCTTTTTATTCACTTATGTTTTAATGTATATATATATTTAAGATTTTATTTATTTGACAGAGAGACAGTGAGAGAGGGAACACAAGCAGGGGGAGTGAGAGAGGGAGAAGCAGGCTTCCCGCTGAGCAGGGAGTCTGATGCGGGGCTCAATCCCAGGACCCTGGGATCATGACCTGAGCCGAAGGAAGACACTTAATGACTGAGCCACCCAGGTGCCCCTGGTAATTCTTTTTAATTGGGAAATTGCCTGTTTTCCAAAGTGGCTGCATCATTTTTCATTCCCACTAATAACATATGGGGATTCCAATTTCGTCAGTCCTTGCCAACAGTTCTTACTATTTGTTTTTTTGTTTATAATCATCCTAGAGGATGTGAAGTTGTAAATCATTGGAGTTTTGATTTACAGTTCCCTAATGGCTAATGATGTTGAATATCTTTTCACGTCAATTAGCTGTTTGTATCTCTTCTTTGGAGAAATGTGTATTAGCTCCTTTCCCTATACTATATTTGGTTATTTGTCTTCTTACTGAGTCATAAACATTTTTTTTTTAAAGATTTTATTCATTTATTTGACAGAGAGAGATCACAAGCAGGCAGAGAGGCAGGCAGAGAGAGAGGAGGAAGCAGGCTCCCTGCTGAGCAGAGAGCCCGATGCGGGGCTCGATCCCAGGACCCTGAGATCATGACCTGAGCCGAAGGCAGCGGCTTAACCCACTGAGCCACCCGGGCGCCCCAACATTTTTATATTTTCTGGATACAAGTCCCATATCAAGATATATGAATTACAAATATTTTTTCCCCATTCTGTGGCTTCTCTTTTTACTTTTGTGGTAGTATCCTTTAAAAAAAAAATGTAAGTAATCTCTACACCCAATGTGGGGCCCGAACTCATGACACCAAAAATAAGAGTCGCATGTTTCTCCAATTGAGCCAGCCAGGAGTCTCTCACTATATACTTTTTAGAGAAAGAAAAGTTAAAATTATTTAACTTAGTAGTATTACAAAAATATCGGACCCCTTGAAAGAATGTTGGAGCACATCAGGGATCCTAGAACCACATTTTGGGAACCACTATACTATACATATACACATACAAATTTTTGGCCCAACTCAATATTAGTATTTAGTTTTCATATATGACATTGAGTTTATTTATTTAGTTAGTTTCAGAAGTAGAATTAGTGATTCATCAGTTGTATATATCACCCAGTGCTCATTACAACAAGTGCCTCATTAATTTTGAGAGAGAGAGAGAACACTTGCGTGCACACACAAGCAGGGGTGTGTGTGGCAGAGGGAGAGAGAAAGAATCGTAAGCAGGATCCACACCCAACACAGCCAGACACGGGGCTCAGTCTTCACGACCCTGAGATGGTGACCTGAGCTGAAATCAAGAGTCGGATGCTTAACTGACTAAGCCCCCTGGGTGTCCCAACTTTCAGTTTATTTTAAATGAGTACATTATATCTGTTTTTAACTTTTTAATTCTGAACTCTGTGATAACAAGGAGATACATGCTTTTAATCAATCAGGCTATGGCTCTTAAAATAACTGCCAAAATGTAGTATTACATTTTAGCTTAGGGGCAAGAACAGTAATAAAGATCTGCCCTATGATGTAACAAATGGGGTAATATCTTTTTTTTTTTTTTAAGATTTTATTTATTTATTTGACAGAGATCACAGGTAGGCAGATAGAGAGAGGTGGGGAAGCAGGCTCCCCACTGAGCAGAAAGCTGGACTCAGGGCCTGATCCCAGGACCCTGGGATCATGACCTGAGCCGAAGGCAGAGGCTTTAACCCACTGAGCCACCCAGGCACCCCAACTGGGGTAATATCTTTATCATGAAACTAATTATGTGAATTTTTCTAGGTTTAGGTTAAAGTAAGATTTTCTCCCCAGATAGTCCAAGCTCTATATAATAAACTGACTGCTAAATCATAAGGTGCATGGGAAAGATATTGTTGGTGATCATCTTGATATTGTTGGTGATCCTATGTAAGAATTCTGAAACTTGGCTCTCAATTTCATGAGAAGGAATATATTTTCATATATAAATTTTCCACACATCTAAGAATGATGATATTCTTTGGGTCTTCCAAATTCATTTTGAACTTCTGAATCGAAATGTTAGGTAGAAAATAAGATTGAACTAAAAACTGCTTACATTACTTCATAGCACACAACCCATGAGACGTCCTAGTATGCAGATGAGGATGTGACAGTGAGTTTGGAGTGACAGTTCTGGAGGCAATAGAAGCACCAGACAGAAACTCTTAGAGAAGCTGAAAGAAGCTAAAGCATTTTAAAACATATCAAATGGGTGAGTTTTAATAGTATAATTCTAATGTGGTTATTCCCTTATTTGCAAAACTTAGTTGATTAGCAGATTTGCCCATGAATAAATGATGTTACTCTCAAAGTGGAAAATGCATTTCGTTGTTTCATGATTCTATTTTAAAATTTTTTTTAAGAAAAAGAGAGGCGGTTGAGGGGCCTCAGGAGAGGGAGAGAGAAAATCCCAAACAGGCTCCACGCCCAGTGCTGAGCCTGATGCAGGGCTTGATCTCACAACCCTGGGATCGTGACCTGAGCCGAAATCAAGAGTTGGACACTTAACTGACTCAGCCACCCAGACACCCCTGTTTCATGATTCAAAAATCAGTTTTGTGTGTTAAAATATGCTTAATGTAGCTTGAGCGACACTTTGGACCAAATCAGTTCCACTTCTCAATTACGTGCAGGAATGATCCTTTTCCAGCACTCAGTAACTGATTACAACACCTCTTCATTGTCTCCTTAAATAAACCAAGATATTCAAATTCATCTTAGAATTGCTAACATCGTATGTTTGTCTCATAAAGTAAAATGAGCCCAGTTTCAAAAAACTTAAAAAGGAGCAGGGTTTTACGATCGAGACTACTATTGTACCATGGATAACTCTTATTACACTTGATTATTATAGTTCAGCCATTGTGTAGGTGAGGATTGCTTATGTAATAATTTTTGTACCCAACGTATATGTATATAGGCACACACACACATACGCTAACACACACACGCACACACTTTTGCTTGATAATATCTTCACTATCTTTTTTTGTTATTACATGAAGTTTAAATATTTTCAGAAAAGGGCAAAAGTTAATATTTTATTTTTAAAATAAGATTTTATTTATTTATTTGACAGAGAGAGACAGTGAGGGAGGAAACACAGTGGGGGGGGGGCGTGGGAGAGGGAGAAGCAGGCTTCCCACTGAGTAGGGAGCCAGATGCGGGGCTCAATCCCAGGACCCCGAGATCATGACCTGAGCCAAAGGCAGATGCTTAATGACTGAGCCACCCAGGCACCCCAAAAGTTAATATTCACTGCATAACTTCTTTTTGAAGATTTTTTTATTTTAAAATAATCTCTATACCCAATGTGGGGCTTGAATTTACAACCCCAAGATCAAGAGTCATGTGCTCTACCAACCGAGCCAGCCAGGAACCCCTCTACATTTTGTTTTAAAGTACCTTTGATAACATATGAAAAATGTTTTTTGATTAAAAATGTATTTTGTTTTATATTAGATATCACTTCTTATCGTGGAATGTTCTCAACTATTATGGCACGAGAGAACCACGGTGCCCATGTGGGTGTAAGGTAAATGCTCAGCCATTCCAATTCCATCTCCCTCTCTACGTTGAATTCTGGCTCAGGGAGGCTTAGTACATCCCAGTCCTGAGCCTGTGGGGCTAACATGTGAGCATATTCTGGGACTGAGTGCTGATGTGGGAGTGTCAGGGAAGTGGCAGGCTGGAGGAGGCTGGGGGAGAGTGAGAAAAGGGGTATCTGTTCCTCAGGGATGGGAGAGACAGTGTTTGACAGCTGGGGACAGTGAGGAGGAGGGAGTAACCCTAAAGGAATACGGCCTCGAGTTTCTCCCACTGCTTCCCAATAGTCTCATTTTCCTTTTTTGCAAGCCTGAGTTTTGCACATTGAGGCCCCATTATTTGGGTCATTATGATGCCATTATTTTCTGACATTTGTTTTTGTTTTTCCTTTTCCCCTAGACCAAAAAAATATGGCAGTGACAGAGCATGGTGCCCCTCAGCAGCCTGTTTTCCGGTCTCCACAGCCACTTGCTGCCTCCCCAGGTCCCACTTAAGGATTCTCAGGGCTACAGGAGTAAAATTTGTTTTTTCCAACTTCCTTCCTCATGTTGACTCCACATGTCGCCTTGAGGGCCGTGGTAACTCACTCTCTGTAGTAGTAATTCCTGTGATACTCTTTACTCCTCTCTCATATATAAAATGGCAGTATAAAAATGGCTTGTACTGAGTGTACTGCCATTTCCCAACTTATTTGCATGCTGAGATAAAAACATACTCTTTAAATAAACAGATGTGAATTTGTGTGTTTTCTGCCTACAACTGTGTGTAACAAGGAAGGGATAGAACCTCCGGTTAAGGAGAAGAAGAAGCTGGGGCGCCTGGGTGCCTCAGTGGGTTAAGCCTCTGCCTTCGGCTCAGGTCATGATCTCAGGGTCCTGGGATTGAGTCCCGCATCGGGCTCTCTGCTCAGCAGGGAGCCTGCTTCCCCCTCTCTCTCTGCCTGCCTCCCTGCCTACTTGTGATCTCTCTCTCTGTCAAACAAAATCTTTTTTAAAAAATCTGCTTAAAAAAAAAGGAGAGAAGAAGCTCATCCAGGGCTGACGGACCTAAAGGTAGAAAGTCAGGGTTGGAGGGTGGACCTTGTGTGTGTGTGTGTGTGTGTGTTGGGTGGTAGTCCTGGGGAAGGGGAATGGGAGTATTCAGAGTATGCGCTCTGCAGAATTGTAATCCTGGGGTGATAAAACATGTTAGTATCTAGCTGTATGGAAAGGACCCTTCTTCTTTGATCTCTAGTTGCTGTTCCATGGAAACTCTGCTGCTCATCAACAGTCTCCCATTGTTTTCTTTTTTCTTTTTTTTTTTTAAATAGTGGTTCCCAGGGTCAAACAACTGCAATTTCACCAACAGGGCTACAGCCTGGGGAGTAGGGCAATTTGGGGGACTTCCTAAAGTCTATCTCCGGACCAAAGTCATTGAAATTGGTCTCCATAATTGATTCAACAAGTAAACTCATAAGTTTACTTGGTTACATATATGTTTCTACTAATTAGGTACAGCAATGATTAAGAGGCAGGAGTGTGGGGCGCCTGGGTGGCTCAGTGTGGGTTAAAGCCTCTGCCTTCGGCTCAGGTCATGATCCCAGTGTCCTGGGATCGAGCCTCACATCGGGCTCTCTGCTCTGCGGGGAGCCTGCTTCCTCCTCTCTCTCTCTCTGCCTGCCTCTCTGCCTACATGTGATCTCTGTCTGTCAAATAAATAAAATCTTTAAAAAAAAAAAAAAAAAGAGGCAGGAGTGTTTCCCCAGCCCTGATCTAGTTTTTGGCATTCTTTATTGGAGAAATTTGAGGAAAGCGATGAGCAATGTTGGATCAACCATATACTCTCATCTAAACTCTCCCAAGTTGTTCCATTCACCCAAGGGTTAAGATGGAAGCAAGGGCAATGGGACAAGGAGCTCTACTGCCGGGGTGACTGCTGGCAACAGCGGCAGCTGTTTCTCCTCTCCTACTGGTCTCAGTGTTGAGCCATGTTTGAAGGCATTGCTCACCCTACCCAGCACAACCCCTTTGAGGCTCATCCTGGTGGCTCCTGCTTGGCTCTGATAGGCTGCAAGGCTCGCACCCTCCACGTGCCATTCAGATGGGGTCCCCTGTGAGCTGACTGGAGAGAAAAAGGCCTTTCAGCAGTTATCCACTGGCCCACATATTTTCTCTTCCTCCTTGCTGACCAGCTACTGGGTTTTGTGTTGGGGTTGGGGTAAGGGAGGTTGGTGTTCAGAGGCTCAGAGGTCAGTGGGAGGACCAAGCCTCATTCCCTTAGAGCACCAGGGTACACACTGCAGGGTGGGCTACAGGGTGACCAAGGCTTACCACCCCCACCCTCCCAAATCTGCCTCATGGGATAAAAACACTTCTGGCTGATGCCCTGGGCAGTTTCTTCCCCTCAGTGAGTCTCTGTCTAACTGTAACATGGGCTGGGTGGGGATAAGGCCATTGGGGTCTGGGTCTCTTCTGGCATCAAAGGGTTGTGCTTGGGAGAACTAAGATGTTTCATTAACCGTCCATCCATTTGAGGTGATTGGATTTGTTCTTTGATGAACACTGACCTCCTCTTGACTTCACACTGAAACAGTTGATCATAAGATAAAACTGCCTGTTTTATTTCTTCAAGTTTTGAAGAAAGGTACTTGTGTATCATATAAAGTTCCTTGGATGCAAAGAGGAAATTCACTAGTGTCTTTTATCCTCACTTGGTTGGGAGGAAGAATTGTCAGGGTTAAATCCAAAGAAACGGTGCTACAGGCTGGCTCAGCTAGCCCTGTGTGCTTGGAGGAAGAGGAAGACTGGCCTTTGGGGCAGCAGAAAACCATCAGGAGCTCAAAAAAAAAAAAAAAAAAAAAAAAAAGGATGTGGAACCTACTAGATGAAGCCTTGGACACATCTGCATTACTGTGCTCAGAGGGGGAGCTACCATTCAATTTGAAAACAGACGGAGTGAGATTATGGTTTTCCATTTTGTTTTGTATTCAGATTTATTTGTTTGAGAGAGAGCAAGAGCGTGAGAGAGAGCATGAGTGGAAGAGAGAGCATGAGCAGGGAGAGAGGCAGGGGGGAGAGGGAGAAGCAGATTTCTCACTGAGCAGGGAGCTCCATGCTAATGCAGGGCTCAATGCGGGGCTCGATCCCAGGACCCTGTGATCATGACCTGAGCCGAAGACATACGCTTAACCAACTGAGCCACCCAGGCACCCCAATATTCTGTCTTTTAAGTAGTGATAGTACTTTTGAATGGAGACACTTTTATTCTTTATATTTTTTCTTTTATTTAAAATGTTATATTCTAGGGACGCCTAGATGGCTTAGTCGGTTAAGTTTCTGCCTTCTGCTCAGGTCATGATCCCAGAGTCCTGGGATCGAGTCCCATATTGGGCTCCTTGCTCAGTGGGGAGCCTGCTTCTCCCTCTGCCTGCTTCTCCCCCCTGCTCACGCACTCTGTCTCTCTGACAAATAAATAAAAACTTTAAAAAAAGGGGCGGGGTTATATTCTATCCTTTTAGAGTTTTCCCTTAAAATTTAAACTACAAAGTTAACTAATAAAGTTTTAATATAGGACTTTTAAAATGTGGAACACTTTAGTTCTGATCATTCTCCTGTTTGTTTTATTTTATTTTTCAAATGAAAGTTCTCACATTTTTATCACCGAGCCAACATACTAGAGCAGAAGTGTAGTAACAAAGAAGTCATTTCCCCAATAAAACATGTAAACATCTACCTGGAAGTGATGTTTACAGAGTGACAGGATATGAGCGTGTGACCTTTCATGCAGCATAAATACATGTGTCATCTCATGTGTGATCCCTTACAGACCCAGCTTGGCTCTTCTCCAGTGCCTCCTCTTGGACTTATACCTGATTTTATTACCAATTTTCATCTGAATCCCCCGGGGAATGGGACAATTCTGGTTTTGTTTCTTGGTCAGGAATCCCTTGAGCCCAAAAGTCTTATGAGAAGCTGTTTTGAAGAAGTCAGCTGCACACACCACGATGGCAGAGCGAAAGAAAGAGCTCCAGGTGGCTTACGTTTTATCTTCGAATGATATTTTAATTCTACCTCATATTTACTTATCTTCCAAATTATGCAATTTATTTTTGTTTTATTAGGCTAATTTTCCTTCAGAAATAAGTGTTTACTAATATTTACTCCACTGTTGCATCTCATGCCTTCCAGGATCATTCATGATTTTCATCATGAAAACTTGATTTTTTTTTTAAAAGATTTTATTTATTTATTTGACAGAGATCACAAGTAGGCAGAGAGGCAGGCAGAGAGAGAGGAAGGGAAGCAGGGTCTCTGCTGAGCAGAGATCCCCATGCGGGGCTTGATCCCAGGACCCTGGGATCATGACCCGAGCCGAAGGCAGAGGCCTTAACCCACTGAGCCACCCAGGTGCCCCAAAACTTGATGTTTTATAAATAAAACTCAAAACCTTTTCTCTGTGCAGTAGATAAAAAATGCATTAATTGAAAAACCTTAAGATGAATGGAGATGCTGAGGTCCAATGGATATGAATTTTTTTCTTTGTTGAGCTCTTCCTGAGAGCTCTGATAGATTTAATAAAGAGAAAGGGAAAACAAAAGACTGATCTGTAACCTTTAAAAAAATTGTTTTAAAAAATATTTAAGTAATCTCTACACCCAACGTGGGGCTGGAATTCAAGACCTTGAGATTAAGAGTTGCATGTTCCTCCCACCGACCCAGCCAGGTGTCCCAATGATCTAACCTTCAGAAGAAAAAAATGAGCTTCATTAAACTTTAGACATGATCCTTTCTGTAGGCAAACTCTGCAATTTTAATTCCAGTTGGTAGAATATTTAAGTTTGGTTTTATTTAATAAAATGACCAAATTAACATTATCAAAGCTGTTAGTAAGAATGACAAAATGAGAAGCAGGCTCACAGCCCTTCTTCACTCTACAGTGTGAGGTTGTCTCAAGCAAAAGTATATTTGTTTGAGTTGCGAGCTTAAATAGCACTTGTTTCCCAGAATTCTGTTACATATTTCAAAGTATATTTTCTGGAAAGAAATACTGTCTTTGAGCTTTAAAGACAGAATTTTAAATTTATCCTGAAATAACTTTCTTAAATCACGGTCAGCGTAAACGGCGAAATTCTGCTGTACCTGCTGCCATCCGGTGGCAATTTTCCCAAAAATAGCAATTTTCCAAGAGTGGTCTTAAGTCCCTTGGGGGTGACAGACAGCAGATCTCTGTGACCCTGTCCAGGGCATTCTTGATATCAAAACTACATTCATAATAACACTATAACTTTATCCTTTTCACTCAAGTAATATTTGTCCTGATGGTACAAAAGGAATGGGGTAAAGCCACTGGGACCTTTAGACAAATTGAGGTAGTACACAAAATTGTACTCTCCTCACCTCTCTCAAGTGATCCCAGTGCCAGTTGTACCTCAGCATCTCCCGATGAAGCAGGAAAACTGATTCTGTTACCTCTATCCTTATTCACATGGAATTCCATCTTACCTGAATGACTTACAATGTATAACTATCCAAGTAAGTATTTTGTAGACATTTTATTGAAAATGAATGAAGTGAGCCTGTTATTTCAAGTAAAACAGCTGACAGTATTTATTGCTAATGATTAAGTGGGAACTTTCAGGTGAACACTGTAATCTTGGAAAACTTGTATCTGCTACTATACAATGACAGTTTCTCAATACTTAGTCTTCTGATGAGATCGATGATGATATTACTGAATATGATTTGGTAAATAGAATAATGGTCCCTAAAGACGTTTATATCCTAAATCCCACAAACTATGAATGTTTTCCTTTACATTCCAAAGGTATTCCGTACATTTGATTTGAGATAGGGAGATTATTCTGGATTATCTGATGGGTTCAGTGTAATCACAAAGGTCATTATAAAAAGAGTGAGAGGTGAGAAGACGATACACTGTTGGCTTTGGAGACAAAGAGATCATGAGATGATCAGCAAATGTAGGTGGTCTCCAGGAGCTGGCAAAAGCAAGGAAACAGATTCTTTCCTAGAACTTCTAGAAGAAACTGGCCCTACTAACCCCCAGTTAGAAAATGATTTCTGATCTCGGTCAGACTGCCAGAATTGTAATAAATTCATGTTGATTAAGCACTTAGTTTGTGATAATTTGTTACAGCCACATCAGAAAACTAGTACAGTGATATTTTGATATTGTGTAATAAAATGTGGATGATTTCACATTTTCTTAATTTTCATAATTCAGCTTAGACTGAACCTTGACCAAACTGATCCCACTTCTCAATTATATGCAAAAGGGGTCATTTATCGGCATTCAGTTATCCATAATGTGTCTCCTTCTTTCCCCCTTTTAAAAAGCCAAAGGACTCAAAGAAATATTATCTCGAGAGTGTTAACAATGCATGCATGCCTCATAAAGGAAAATGGGCCTGGATCCTAAAAAGATGAGGGGTGAGGACTTTTGTGATTGGGATAGATTTTATTACATGGATAGATTTTTATCACCGAGATAGATTTTATTACATGACCTTACTTATTACTTCAGCTTCTGGTATAGGTGTAAATATTATTCACATAAGTAGTCTTTGCATTCATGAGTATGTTTATATACAGGTACACATAGAGGTGCACACACACATATATTATATAAAGCTGTAAATATGTTCAGAGAAAGAAAAAAGTCATTTTGTTCTAAATTAAACTACTATTTTTCAGTACATTTAGAATTATATGAAAAAGGTTTTATGATTAAAATAACTGTAATTTCAAAAAAAATGTAATTTCATATGAAGCATTACTTGGAATGTTCTCACAAGAGAACCACTGTGCCCATGCGGGTGTAAGGGAGGCCACCTACTGCCTCCCCAGGTCCCACCTAAGGATTCTCAGGGCTACAGGAATGATTTTTTCCCCACTCCCTTCCTCATGGTAACTCATCCTGTCAGCTTCTCCAGTGCCGTGGTAACTGTGTCTCTGTTACTCTCTTTCCCTTACAGTCCCCCTCGTATGTAAAATGAGACATTACAATTGTTTATACTTTAAAAATATACAAACCTGTGTTTATATGTTTTGTGTCTCCAATTGTGTATAATCAAGAAGAGATAGAACATTGAATTCAGGAGGAAGAAGCTCAGCCAGGACTGACTGAAAGGTAGAAGGAGGGAATTGGTTATTCCAGAAACAGGATTTGGTGGTTTGTGTGTGTGTTGGTTGGGTTGGGTGGGAGGTGGTACAGAGAATATGCCCTGAAGAATTATTTATTTTTTTTAATTTTTAAATTAAAAAACATTTATTTTGAGAGGGGTGGAGGAGAAAGGGAGAGAGAGAATCTTAAGCAGGTTCCACACCCAGGGAGGAACCCAATATGGGGCTTGATATGGGCTTGATCCCACAATCCTGAGATCATGACCTGAGCCCAGCCAAGAGTCGGCACTCAACTGACTGAGCCCCCCAGGTGCCTCTGCCCTGAAGAATTGTAATCTTAGGTGATGAAGTATCTCTTGGGGCATTTGGAGGAGACAGCTCTCCTCTGGGTTTTAACCATTAGCAGTCTCTCTAGTTATATTGTTATGTTAAGGGTGGCCGGCTGATTTCACATATGGGATTTCACACATAAGGTTTCTGGGGAGTAGGACATTATTGGAGATTTTTAAAATAATAAAAAACATAGTCTGTCTCTGGAACAGTTACTGAAGTTCATTGCTGAATACTTTATTCTGTTTCTATTTTTCTATCCTTGTACCAGTACCACCAATACCTAATCAGGTTATTTTTTCTATTGTCTAGTTATAGCAGTTCTTTGTGTGTTTTGGATATTACTTCTTATCAGATATATAATTTGCAAATAGCTTCTCCCATTCTGTAGACTGCCTTTTTACTCTGTTGATTATGTCCTTTGATACACAGAAGTTTTAAATTTTGGTATAGTTTTTTTATCTATTTTTATTTTTGTTACCTGTGTCTTCAGTGTCATCTTCAAGAAATCACTGTCAAATCCATTGTCATGAAGACTTTTTACTATGTTTTCTTCTAAAAATTTTATAGTTTTAGCTTTTATATTTAGGTCTTTGAACTATTTCGAGTTAATTTTTGTATATGGTGAAACTAAGGATCCAGCTTTATTCTTCTGCATGAGAATATCCAGTTTTCCTAGAACCATTTGTTGAAAAGACTTGTCCTTTCCTAATTGAATGAACCTGGCACCTTTTTTGGAAATTATTTGACCATATATGTGGGGATTTATTTCTGGGCTCTCTATTCTAGTTCATTGGTCTATATGTGTGTCTTTATGCCAATATCATATTGTTTTGATTGCTGTAGCTTTATTACATATATATATATATATACACACATATATGTATATATATATAAAACCAATGCCCTTTATAATAAGTTTTAAAATCAGGAAGTGTGGGACCTCCAACTTTGTTCTTCTTTTTCAAAATTGTTTGACCATTTCAGGTTTCCTCAGATGCCATATGAATTTTAGGATGGATTTTTAAAAATTATTAACTATCTATCCATTTATCTATTTATTTATTAGAGGGCGAGGGGCAGAGAGAGAGAGAGAATCTTAAGTAGACTCTGCACTGAGCACTGAGCGTGATGCAGGGCTTGATCCCAGAATCCTGGGATTAGGACCTGAGCAGAAATCAAGAGTCAGACCCTCCACCCACTGAGCCACCCAGGGACTCCTGTTTCCCTGCTCTGTATTTGTATCTCCTGGATGTTCCAAGATTGTTTCCTTTTTTTTCTTTATCTATCTTCCTAGAGGTTTGTCAATTTTGTGTTTTCAGTGGGTCTATTTTACTTTCAAATTGTGTTTAATTTCTGCTTATACTTATTGTTTATTTCCTCTACCATTTTTGAGTTTATTCTACAATTCCTTTTTCTACTGTTTCTTTTTCCAGTTGAACAGCTCTCACTAATTTTCATTCTTTCTTCTCTTCTGATATAAATACGTAAGGGCTCAGTTACCCTCTCAGGCCCCCCGCAGCTGTGTACCACTATTTTGGATAAGTGATACTTTATTATCATTCTGTTTCAAGTGTTTTCTATTTTCTATTGTGATATTTTCTTTGATGTCTGGGTTCCATGCAAATGTGTTTTCTAATTTTCAAATGTACAGGGAGTTTTAGTTATCTCTTTAAAAATCAATTTGTAATTTAATTGTTTGCAATTTTCTATTTCCTTATCAAAGTTTTGTCTGTGTATTCAGACCTCCCCTGTAAAATGACTTGTTTAAGTGCTGTCTTGATCCAGTTTTGAGGCCCTGGCTAGAGGCTGATCAGTTCCCTTTTATGAGCAGTAGCTTCCTTATCAGCATCTGGGCTCTGGGACTACTGTCCACAGCCCTAATCACCCTGGGACCAGACCCCAGGGAGCTAGGGACAGTTCCTTTGCCCCAAGACCTCAAATTATCCAAATTAGCCAATCAGCAGAGAACCCATGAAAATTAACTAACCTTACCCTACTTGTCAAACATAAGCTACCCCCTATAGGCCCAGCTCGCTGTTGCTCTGTCCCTGGGTGCAATGCCCTGTCAGGCCCTCGCTGGCAGCTTTTTCTCATTTTAAATGAAAGTAATGGGTCTGACTCCAGGTCTTTGATGCTTTTTTTTTTTTTTTTTAAGATTTAATTTATTTATTTGACAGAGAGAGAGAGCACGAGTGGGAGTGGGGAGGCAGGGGAGAGGAAGAGAGAGCAGCACACTCCCCGCTGAGCAAGGAGCCCTGAGGTGGAGCTTGATTCCAGGACCCCGAGATCATGACCTGAGCCAAAGTCAGATGCTTGACCGAGCCACTCAGGCGCCCCCAAATCTTTTATGTTTTACTGTCACTGCTCTGCAGCTGAGTTCCACGGAGCTGTTCCTGAAGGCCTTGGGCATGGTTTCCTGGGTCACATAGGCTGGTTCCTGTGGGCTGGTGTGGTATGCATGGACTGGGGAATATACGTGGATGTTTTTGGTGTTGATATAAGGTTTGGTACACCAGAGGGCGCTGTAGTCTTATGTTGCGGCTTTCCTTCCCATTGACTGCCAGGGCTGTGCCACACAAAACCTCGCCCTGGGGGAGGGTTTGCCCTGAGTGTATTTTCCTGGTCGGCTCCTCTCTAGTCAGGTTTGAGTTTTTCGTTCAGCCCAGTGGAAGATGGTGTCTATGAAAACATCTAGAGTGTATGTGTTACTGATTGCGTCTCTGGCTGTGTGGCCCTGAGCATACCTGTCCTCTCCCTAGGTTCCTATTTCCCCATCTACGAAATAGACATGACTAAATACGTGATCTTTCTGGGGAGGTGGGTGGGAGTATAGCTTAGTTTTGAAACCCCTACTGGGGGGAAACCTATTTAGTGTTTCTCCAGGACAGTTAACCTTATGACTTTGCAAACTGAAAGACCGACATTGTCCAGGACAATAACTTTCGCAACTTGGAAACCTGAAATGTGCTCTTCACCTTAGCACTAACTCAGAAATGGAATGTGGCCCACTGGGTTTGTATCCAAATATCTCCGGGTTCCTAGCTTGGCTCTGGACCACACACCACGCTCAGCTACTTCATGAAAGAAAGCTATTACTGTGCGTTTTATCTACTGATTAACACCACCAGCGCTATGGTGGAGTGCTTGTCTGTCTCTAGCACCAACACTGGCTCGCTGGGCCTCTCCACAGTCCTCAGGCGGTATCATCCCTTTTGCAGATGAGAAGACTGAGGTTCACATAGCTATGACTTGGTGGCACTGGGATCCACAGCCAGATGGAGCAGGCCTCAGAGCAAGTGCTGTCGACCAACACAGAGGCTAGAAGTCACGTTCATCCTCCCTCGGACCCGGGATGCTTCTCACGCAGGCAGATTGAGTTGAGGGAGCATTAACTGCCTTTCAAGGGAGCATCTCTGGACCCACAATGACCAGTGATAACACACGATCATTGGCACCTCTGCCTATCACGTGTTCTAGAACCCTAACACCCAATCACTCCTCCTCCCAGGCCAGGTCCACAGAAGCTTAGGCACGGTGCTCACATGGGCTTGCCCGGGGCTTTCCCAGCTGCCCCAGAAGCTTCCCCAGGCTCTGTGTTTTTAAAAAATAGGGGGATTTAGGGTGCCTGGGTTAAGGCTCTGCCTTCAGCTCAGGTCATGGTCTCAGGGTCCTTGGTTTGAGGCCCTCCTCGGGCTCTCTGCTCAGCAGGGAGCCTGCTTCCCCCCTCTCTCTACCTGCCTCTGCCTACTTATGATCTCTCTCTCTCTGTCAAATGAATAAATAAAAACCTTTAAAAATAGGGGGATTTATTTATTTATTTACTGCTTCAGTCAATGAAAAGAAAACTTTGTTGGAGCCCTGGGGCTTTGGGCTAGGGCAGGAGGCCACCCTGTGGGGAAAAGGGCCTTATTTGACCCTCTTCTTGGGGCACAGCTTGTTGGTGTGGCCACACTTCTTATGGTAGGTGACAGAGTGGGGGTGCAGGGAACACTGGGGCCAACCATCTTGTCGCAGTTGTGTTTCTGGGCCAGCGTACAGAGGGGAGGCTTGATGAGGTCACCCTGCGGGCAAAGCCCCAAGGGCAGGGAAGCCTCTTTCTGGATATTTCAGTTTGAGAGAGTATGGCCATCCTCCAGCCATTTGTTTGCCAAAATCATTTGCTTGCTGCTGGTCAGGTGGGATGCCCTCCTTGTCTTGGATTTTGGCTTTGACATTCTCGATGATGTCACGGGGCTCGGCCTCAAGGATGATGGTCTTGCCCATCAGGGTCTTCACGAGGACCTGCATCTCTGCATCTCTTAAAGGCTGCCTCCGCCAAACCAGCTGGCCACCCCGTTGAAGAGAAAGACAGTGGCAGAACCTAAAAATATGTTTATTCTATAAATTACCCTCTATAATGGGCGCAGATTCACTGGTCAAATATGTTAGGGGCTTTTTTATTCTATATCTGCTTCCAAAGGTCACAGTGATATTGGCACTGGAAAGCCCCAGGGGTGCTGCAGCACGGAGCGGTGTTTAACCTGAACCCAGGCCCAGAGTTCCCCGTACTGATCTGATCACAGATCTTCATTTCTTTTTCTCAGGGTGTCTGTGAATCTGGTTTTCCAGCTACACGCTGGGATGGCTGCCCTAGCTCAGGTCTCTCAGCTCTGTTGACATTCTGGGCAGGAGGAGCACTCTTTGTCGTAGAGGGCTGTCCTCTGCCTTGTAGGATTTTAGCAGCATTCCTGGCCTCTTCCTGTTAGAAGCCAGGAGCAGCTCCTCCTGTCCCCAAAGAAAATGTCTCCAGATATCACCCAAGTGCCCTGGGGCCAAAGAACCCCTTGGGACACAACACTCTAACTCATGCATTTGTAGTAAAGGCAGTATTGCCCTCACGGAGTCAAAAACTGGTTTGGGGAGGTGAAAACAAACCCTTCTCTTTTTATGTATAAAGCACTGATATACGCATACAACATCATAAACAGTATTAAAATTTCATGGGGAGGAGATGCCTCGGTGACTCGGTTGTTAAGCATCTGCCTTCAGCTCAGGTCGTGATCCCAGGGTCCTGGGGTCGAGCCCTGCATCAGGTTCCCTGCTCGGCAAGGGGCCTGCGTCTCCCTCTCCCTCTACCCCTGTTTGTGTTCCCTCTCTCGCTCTCTCTCTCTCTTTCTGTCAAATAAATAAAATCTTAAAAAAAAAAAAAGTTTCATGGGGAAGTGAGATAAGAAAAAAAAACTGAAAAGACCCTTTGGGAGAGGTAATAATGAACAAAGGGTGACAAGAGTGCTCTGGCTCTGGTCCCTTTTCATGCAAACTCCTTAGGAAAAATGACATTTGTGGCTCTTCGAAGCCGAACTGAAGACAGTAGAGGGAAAACATCTGGAAGCTGGCAGAAGCTGAGGAGATGATGGACAGAAGACTTGGGACTGCTGTGACTGCCATGCAAACTCAGGGGGACTCGGCCACGACCACTGTCAGTGGAAGTGCCATGATTTCTAAGTAGAGGGCTGTGGGCAGGGGTCCTCCTGTTGCAAAGGGGGCTTGAAGCTAGGTTGTCGGATGCCACGTTACACCCAGTTATCAAACGTGGTTGACTACAGCCCTCCCAGTCCCTCCCGGACACACACACTCACATACATGTTTCTCTCCTCTAGTTACCCTTTCTCCTGCCTGTGTCTGGCCTCCTCCTCTGACCTCCTCAGATTCCCACTCATTGGAGGATATAGCCCATCATGGTTGCCTGCCACCTGCAAATAACGAACAGCCCGCTGATCCAGAATATATAGATCATTTCTACTGCAGGGAGCCGGCCAAAGGCAATTTTTTACATTAAAAAACCAACAAATCAATGTTTAAAAATCAAGAAATTTCTCTTTTAAAAGAAAACTTACTTCATTTTCCTCTTTAATCTAGCAGAGAGCAAACCTTCCTAGCTTTCAGTTTTGGGAAATGAGTGAATCTTAGTCACTCGTTTTCTGCTGCTTCTATCAAAAAAAACCCCACTTGAACTCAGCATAGTTGGGTGAAGGATAGAGCTGGTGCTCACAGGAAGCCACGCGCCCTTCAAAGGCACCTGTCTTTCTCAGCACTCTACTTCTCGAGCAAGCCTGGCACTGGCTCACGGACCTGCCTCAGAACTGCTGTCAGGAAAGCAAGGTAAGTGGGGACGGGGCCATTCCTAGGGCCTCGGGCCACAGGCCACGCATGCTCTCCAGACACTAGACAGGTGTGTGGACTTTGGAAGTGCTGTAAGCTGGCCAGCTACCCAGTCCCAACACTCAGGTGTCTTGGGCATTCTGGGGCTCCCAGCCAGCTTATCTTATCTTGGAGCTCACACACCATCTACTTCTACTCGTATCCTCCAAGCCCTTGTCTGATGGGCGTTCATAGATGCAGGTCTTTCTCGCTGTGCACATCTGGCCCCAGTCCACATGCTTAGGATATACAGAAAATTTTGGTCAAATATACACACTTTTCTGCTTTTTGCTTCTGTCAAGACTCCCAGGTCAAGAAAGAAAATAAGGCTGACTCCCACCACTTACCAGCTGTGTTTACTTTTTTTTTTCCCCTGATAATTTCCGAATTCCTCAGCTTCGTCTGTTCCTTAAACTTTCACTGGAAAAATGGTGGCGAGAGGACTGTTCTTTATCTAACTAGAACCGATATTCATTGTACAACATTGTTTCCAGGGACCCTGCGATGCCCCCGGTCTTCAGGATCTGTTTGCAGGAGGAAATCCAAATCGCTTTCTTGAGAAACCAAATGTAGTTTGTAGTTTGAGTGTTGGGGCATGCATGTGGTGGTGAGGCTGGAAGGTAGGAGGTCGACGTGAATTACCGGACACTGTTGTAATAAGGAACACAGGCTGCCGTTAAGAAGGAAGCAAGAGGAGGTAGCCTTGAGTCAGAAAGCCCTTCATCCCTGAATTACTCTGATTCACATGTGAACAGGTGTGTAAATTTAAGAAGGTTTTAATCTCTTCACCTGCCAATTTAGATAGCAAATGAGGGTGAATGGGGAGATAGAGAGATTTCATTTCTGGCTGTGATGTGCCGTTTCGACATCTGTCAGGCTAATTCCGGCGGGGATGGGATTCAGTGGACAGGACTGATTTTTGCATGCAGTTTTGATGAAAAGACCAGAAAGTTCTCTCAAGTAACCATCTGAGTACTGTGAAATTATCTGAATACTGCAGTCTTCAGAAGGGCCTTGAAAACATATCTGCTGCATTAGCATTAGACTGGCCCAGAAGCAGCGGGCCACCAGGCCTGGAAGGCCAGGCGTGTTCCCATTTATGTGATGTTCTAGAATAGACGTGGGACTTGGCTGTGTGTGCCGGAGACAACTTGCACCAACTCAAGACTGCTAAGATTCAGGAATTTTTTTTTTTTTAAGATTTTATTTATTTGTCAGAGAGAGAGAGATCGAGAGAGCAAGCACACGTAGACAGAGTGGCAGGCAGAGGCAGAGGGAGAAGCAGGCTCCCTGCTGAGCAAGGAGCCCGATGTGGGACTCGATCCCAGGACGCTGGGATCATGATCTGAGCCGAAGGCAGCTGCTTAACCAACTGAGCCACCCAGGTGCCCCAAGATTGAGGAATTCTGTGAAGTGGTTGGTAGCTGCAATTTTGCTGTTGTGGAAGTATTTGTATTATAGAAACATGCAAACACCGTAAATCAGAGTTCCCTACCTCCCCAGAACTGGTTTACCAGCACATCACCGGGATTCAGGCCCCAAGAGAAAGGTTTGCATATAGCTGTGTGGCCTCATTTAACTTCTCTGAACCTTTTATGAGTCATCTACACCATGGTTCGGTAAGGTTGCTTGGCTTAGAGTGCCCGACTTTTGTTGGGAGGGTGGCAGGGGACAGGAGCATGGGGTAGGATTAAATGAATAATGCCAGGGAATGTGCTTTGAAATCTATGTCAAGCTTGCAGGAGGAATTAGAATTTTAATATAAAGTCAGGTGACCAATCTTGTAGCCTAATGATTATCCAAGCAGTTACTGAATTTTGGGAATTATAATCTGAAGGGGGAACATGCATAGATTTCTCATCTTTTTGTTTGTGTTTTGTTTTTATGTCACAAAGGCGGCTCCGGGTGTAGGACTCTTGGGAATCTCAGCTGAACCTACAAATGATTCAGTAACCCCAGACTACTGTTTAGAAATGCGTCCTTGAAAACGCCTCCTTGAGAAGGAGGTTTTATTGTCCCCACTTGCAAATGAGAGAACGGAAGCTCCCCTCAGAGGGGTAGGAAAGGGGCAGAGCTGGACCGTGGAGTCTGCTAACTCCCAAGGGCAGGGTTCTCCCATTTGGCCGCACTGCTCTGTGGGACGGCACTGTTCCCCTTGGGAAGGTTGGGAAGGCTGTGCGATGGTCTGGGGCAAAATATTAAGCAGCTATCCTCTGTATTCAGCACCATTCCGATTTGGTTTTGTTCTTACAGAAATCTTGTTTGCTCTTCCCCTTCTTAGCTTCTGGTGGGGCTCAGACCTGAGTTGAGGAGCTGGCAGATTTGAAAATGAACCCCACGGATATAGCAGACACCACCCTGGATGAAAGCGTCTATAGCAATTACTATCTCTACGAAAACATCCCCAAGCCTTGCACCAAAGAAGGCATCAAAGCGTTTGGGGAGCTCTTCCTGCCCCCTCTCTACTACTTGGTCTTTCTGTTTGGTCTCCTTGGAAATTCTGTGGTGGTGCTAGTCCTGTTCAAGTACAAAAGGCTTAAGTCCATGACTGACGTGTACCTGCTCAACCTTGCCATCTCGGACCTGCTCTTCGTGCTCTCCCTCCCTTTCTGGGGCTACTATGCTGCAGACCAGTGGGTTTTTGGACTCGGTCTCTGCAAGATCATTTCCTGGATATACTTGGTGGGTTTTTACAGTGGCATCTTCTTCATCATGCTCATGAGCATTGACAGATACCTGGCGATTGTGCATGCGGTGTTCTCCCTGAGAGCGAGGACCTTGACTTACGGGGTCATCACCAGCTTGGCCACGTGGTCTGTGGCTGTACTGGCCTCCCTTCCAGGCCTTTTATTCAGCACGTGTTATACCGAGCGCAACCACACCTACTGCAAAACCAAGTACTCTCTCAACTCCACAAGGTGGAAGGTGCTGAGCTCTCTGGAGATCAACATTCTCGGATTGGTGGTTCCCTTGGGCACCATGTTGTTCTGCTACTCCATGATCATCAGGACACTGCAGCACTGCAAAAATGAGAAGAAGAGCAAGGCGGTGAGGATGGTCTTTGCTGTGGTGGCCCTCTTCCTGGGGTTCTGGGCACCTTACAATGTGGTGCTTTTCCTCGAGACACTGGTGGAGCTGGGGGTCCTTCAGGACTGCACCTTTGAAAGGCACCTGGACTACGCCATTCAGGCCACGGAGACCCTGGCTTTCGTTCACTGCTGCCTTAATCCAGTCATCTACTTTTTCCTCGGGGAGAAATTCCGCAAGTACATCGTACAGCTCTTCAAAACCTGCAGGGGGCCGTTCATGCGCTGCCAATACTGTAGGCTCCTCCAGCTCTACGCCCCTGACACTCCCAGCTCCTCCTACACACAGTCCACCGGGGATCACGATCTCCATGATGCCCTGTGAAAAACAAAGAGGCAAAAGATGGAGTTGAGCTTCCCAGAGTTAAGAGCTTGAAACTGTATTATAGTAAGAGTTCCTGAGCAAGTGGCAGGAAGAAGACTTACATCCACGGCAGAGCATGGGCTCCTCACCCCACAGTCAGCTTTTCCTCTTGCCACATGCGAGTTCAGCGCAGCAAGAGCTCAGTGGGGCTGCTGCGGCAGCAGCCCTCCTCTCCCAGGCATGCCTGCCTGCGGCATGAGTAAACTGAAGGAGAATTCTAAGCAGCTTTTCAGTGAGGCTATACATAATACTGTAAGGGAAGGCCGTTCATTCCCTTCTATCTGAACGGATGGTGTTGTTTAGGAGGAACTGTGGAATCAATCGCTGCTCCTTCCTGCTTGCTCCTTTCATGAATTTCTAGCTTTTGTGGAACAATATAGACAACTTTGACATGCTGTCCTAGAGTTTTTCTAATAATATATCCGAAGCATGGTATATTTCCGGAAGCCAGGTGCACACAGGAACAAAGAGCGAAGTAATGAACCTGGACCTTGAGTCTTCTATTTTGAAGGATGATTTGTTAATGGAAGCCACACTTTTGATGCCGATGACAAGTGTAAGGATGTGAAGGCATAGCACGGTCTGATTTCCGCACATGAAATACAAGGCATTAAAAAAATCCAAACACATCTGTGGAAATTCAAACACACTTTCATATGGTTGTGAGCATGTTTTGTTTCAATTACAATAGATGAATATTCAAATTTCACAAATAATATACATGTGTGGATATATTTATGTAGGGTCTCTTACTTGTGTACAAACAGAGCCTTCAAAACTAAAAATAACCAGGGCTAATAAAGTATGACAGTGCTTCCTCAATAAGTTAGAAGTGCCTCCTATCGGGCAAGGCAAGAATAATCAACTAACAGTAACTACTGATGTAGCATAAACAGGACCATCAAAAAATTATGAAGTTGTGAAAATGTCATCCTCTCTTTTAAAACATTGGCCGCCTTTTTAACTGTGGGATGACTCAAAATTTCAGCCAGTCATTTCTTACATTTTAATCATGTAATTAATTGTTTGACATCATTAAAATAAATCTTTGTTCTTATAGCCTTAATCAGAATAAAGTAAAGACTTTAATCAAGTCGGGAGAGACCTGTAATCCCTCCCCCAAATAAACCTGTCTTGCAAACTATTTTTTTTTTTTTGTCTTGCAAACTATTAACTGAGTTATCGGTTTCAAATGCTTCTGTAAGTTTACACATTATCACATGCTCTATGCTTATAAAGGATGCATTTCCAGAAAGCTGGTTTTCAGAGAAGTGATTTTAAAAGGGTAAGTGGATGTTGCCTTTATGGATACAAATAAACAGACTTGTATATAGTCCCAGAGAGTTTTTTTCCTGATCTGTTTGTATTCAGTTTCCTTTGTTTTGTTTTAATTTTATTTGAGAGAGAGAGAGAGCACGAGCAGAGGGAGAGGGAGAAGCAGACTCCCCGCTGAGAAGGGAGCTGGTCATGGAGCTTGATCTCAGGACCCAGGATCATCACCAGAGCCCAAGGCAGATGCTTAACAGACCGAGCCACCCAGGCACCCTGTGCTGGTTTCCTGACGGGGCTGCAGATGCGAGCTGATGTGGACCTGGCGCACTGGGCTGGCCAGTGGGAGGAACCAGAGGGTTCCCTGTCCCAGGCAGCCACGTGGGGTGGGGAGGCGGTGCCCTGTGCAGCAGTGACCAGGAGGCTGGTGTACATGGCAGGGAGGGCTGGGCCGGGGTCTTGGGTGGTTTCCCTAGAAAAGCTCCCTCCGCCTGGCACACCAGCCCAGCCCGCACTCCCGAGTGAGCCTGAACACATCACTTCTAGCCTCAGTTTCCCCTCGTCTATAGAGCAGAATATATTCCAGGGTGATGGAAGGAAAGATGATTGTTCCCTGGTAGAGCTTGTAAGGATATTCATTTAATCACAGTGAGAGGGAAACTTTAGGGCCTGAAAGACAGACCGGCCCAGGGGGTTTCACTGTTGCTTTGTCCTTCTGCACACACAATGGTAAACAGTGTGGAATGCCGTCTGCCCTCTGCCATCCCTCCTCCTGGGGGGAATCACCCATCACCTCAAGTTCTTCAGGCCTTCCCTTGTCCCAGAGCTGGGGCAGATTCCCTCCAGATGGGGAATTTGGAACTTCCAGTGGCACTCCAGTGTGATACTCTCGGAACACAGACAAGAATGTTTCTTCTCATTCGGCACCAGAAACATGAACAAAAAGCCAGTGCGATTTCTAAACAAAGGTAATACACAAAGGTGAGTTTAACTCTCCGTTCTCAGACACTGGACCCATCTCTTCCTTGTGACAATGCGCCCAGCTTCTGGGGAACACAGACTCATTGCCATTTAAGAACAGCAGTCGTGGTGGTTGCACGACACTGGGAATGTTCTAGATGCTGCTGAATTGCACATTTTTAAATGATTAGTTTGAAAGCCTGTGAAGTTTACCTCAACAAGAATGCCAGGCAATAGCCCTTTCAGTATCTGTCCCATAGCAGGCACTCAAATTCTACTGAATAAATACATGCCATCTTCTTTCTGTGAGAAGAAAAGATACAGAGTGTTGGCAAACGGTCTTAAGACCGTTGGGGAGATTTTCCTTGAGAAACTCTCTTCACAGCTTGGAGCATTGGATGCAATTAGTTCCAATTGGTTGAATGTCCGTTTTGTGCTAAGCAGGATGCCGGGTTATGGAGAGACTAAAAGGATAAAGGAGACAGCTGGTGGAATTTATACTCTGATACGGGGAAAACACAAACACAAGATCAACTCTAAGGCAAGCAGGAGAGATACAACAGAGTAACAAACACAATACTTTGGGACGTTCGAGGAAGGAGAAATGGATTCAACTTCCAATTTCATCATACAATTAGCTTTTAAAAGTACCATGATTTTGATGAACGGAAGGGAGGAAGGACAGGGGAGGCTGGTGGAAAGGCTGGTGGTGTTAAGAGCAGACTGTGTGATCAGGGGTTAGGGAGTGGTTTGGGCAGTTAAAAGAGAACATGTTGGGGAGGTGAGGGACAGCAGCAAAATAAACACTTGTCCTCTTGCCTTCATTTAGAACAACTCTGACAGGCCATTCCAATTCGAGCTCCCCGTACGATTAGTTGGGGTGTCTGCTGCAACGACACGCCAGGGCAACTTTTCCTGTTGTCCAGTCTTGCTTCCTTCACGCCCTTGTAGGGGCTGTTCCCAAGATGACTCACCATTAAATCTGCTGTACGCTAATCTCAGAGTCTCAGAGGCTGTTTTCAGGAACCCCTGTTTAAAACCAGGACTTGGGGATCACATAGGAGCGAGTGAGCCCCTAATACAAAGGGAATTGACCTTCGGGTGTGGGGAAAGCATTGCCCCTGCACTGGGGATGGCCTTCATTCATTGCCCCTGTCCATCAGCCCCATCCGACTCTTGTTGCCTATGCTTCTGTTTGTCAGCTGCACCTTGGCTCCCGTAACTGGCCTGCCTCACCACCAGAGGCATCTCCCTCTCCACTCCTGTTATGGTCATGGACCACCTTTACCTTAGGTTGTGCTCTAGTCACCTGACATCCTATATTCTGTACCGGCGGTCAGCGACTTGCTGGGCTCACATGAACCAAACACAAGCTCTACCCATTTTTGTGGTCACAGTACTTTACTCCTTAAAAGCTTATGATGGCTCCAAATTCCCCTTTCAGAAAAGCAGAAATCCACCAAGGGCTTTCATATACTGAAACTCAGTTCAGGTTTACTGTAAAGTAGATAAGGTTGGATTTACCCCAAGAAACAGAGATTCAAGGGAAATAATATTCTAATCACGAATTAGACTAACTCCAACAGTAGCCAGCACCTAACTGCCTAGCAAAATGCCTAGCACAAAGCAGTTGCTCAATTATTTTCTAGTGAGTGAGTGAATTTCCTTATCTCTTAATTAAGTCCTCTACTCTGGCAATTCAAGTTTCTATTTCACTACACAAAGTTCAGCGGTCCTCTCTCCAAAATCCCCACTATGTTTCTAATAAAACTTCGTGTGACAGAGTTCAAAGATTGATTGAATTGCCTCCTAGTTCCAGAAATCAGTGGGTGTTCTTTGGGTGAAAAATTACTTCATTAAGACTTTTGCTATGAGCATAGTTGCAGAAGTCTGCATTTTCACCTTCTCTAGGACCTGTAAAATAACAGCAAGAAGAATGAATTAAAAAGCTCACAAACTCCATTTTTTTAAATTCTTTTTAAATAAGCTCCACACCCAGTGTGGAGCTTGAACTCGTGACCCCAGATGGAGAGTCACATGTTCTACCCACAGAACCAGCCAGGTATCCCACAAACTCTGTACTTTCTTCATGATTTTTTTTATAAACTTAAAACTGTTTTAAGAGATAAAATTTATTTTTTAAATTGAAAAAGAAAAAAAAGTATTTCTAGTTGTAATGATAGTATTGAGTAACTGGAAAACTCGAATCACCGGCAAAAACTATTATGAATAACAATTAAGCGAGTTAACAGGCAAGTGCTAATATGTAAAACTGACTTATATTTATAATTACAAATAACCACTGGTTAGAAGATGTGTTGGAAAAACAGACCCGCATTTTGAAAGAGAATAGAAAAAAGTACTAATTAAGATACATATTATATCTGAAATATATAGGAAATATAAAAAACCCCACTGGAAAACACTATTGCCGAAACCAAAATACTCTATGAAAAGGCCTAGATACTTTTTTCCAAGAAGACTCAACATTTTTATAAAAACACCAGATCTTCCCAAGTTAAATGATTAAATCCAATGTTACTCTTCAAGATACACCAATGGGGGCACCTGGGTGGCTCAGTGGGTTAAGCCTCTGCCTTCAGCTCAGTTCATGATCTCAGGTTCCTGGGATCGAGGCCCGCATCGGGCTCTCTGCTCAGCAGGAAGCCTGCTTCCCCCTCTCTCTCTGCCTGCCTCTCTGCCTACTTGTGATCTCTCTCTCTGTCAAACAAATAAAATCTTTTTAAAAAACATAGATTAACGGTTCTTTTTAAACTGCATACACTGATTTAAAAGTTCCTGTGAAAATGAACAAAAAATTGACATTATGAAAAGAAGAGCAATAAGGATGACTATATTATAAATTACTATGCATTTTAAATTAATTAGCTAATTAAAATATCATGGCAATGGACCAGAAAATTGAGTGGCACAGAATGGGAAATCTAGTATTAGATCAAAACATACATGGGAATTTAGCATATATTAAAGATGGCATTTTAAGTCAAGCAGGAGATACAATAAATTTCTTTTTTTTTTTTTTTTTTTTTTTTTTTTTTTTTTTTTTTTTTTTTTT